>NC_026006.2:60357799-60580348 GCF_000442705.2 Elaeis guineensis | reverse complement strand
TCGTGCACTTCTCTAAGTGCATAGTCGGCATCTATAGGTCCTAAACACTTCAGCAAGGAGAGAGAGAAAGATCTTTTGTAGAGATGACCAGTCATTATTACATATTGAGAGGCTGTCCATCAAAGTCATTTAGCCTATGAGGAGTCCGCGAGAAGGGTCCCATCGATCAGGAATTGAACAATCAGATCCATCCAGCTTGGTTCGATAGTGAGCTACAATACCTCCTGACTTTATCAGTACTCGACTGTTCGAGACATTCAACAAATATCCGACCCAGCGAGTTGAAAGTGGTAGTAGCCAGTCGTGAAAGTACGTCAGTCCGAGTATTTTCGATTTTGAAAATGTGAAAGATCTTGAAATATTTCAAGCTTGCCATAAAATCTTTCATCTTCTGAAGGTACTTCATCATAATGGGATCGCGGGCCTCAAATTTGCCCTAGACCTGTCCAGTGATTAATTGTGAGTCGGTGAAGATCTTTAAACTGTAAATCTCAAGCTCCTTGGCTATCTTCAAGCCGGCCAAAAGTGCTTCATATTTGGCTTGATTATTTGAGGTTTTAAAGTTGAATCAAAGGACGTACTCGGTGACTATTCCTTCGGAGTTCATGAATATGAGGCCAGCTCCACTACCTTGTGCATTTGATGCTCCATCAATGTGTAACACCCAAGTTGACTTTAAGTCGGGTTTGGGAGTCGTAGCCTCTTTTATTGTATTGTCATATGTATCTTCTGGCTTATTGTCGAATATGATATATTCGGCGATAAAATCGACTAGGACTTGTGCCTTCATGGATGGTCGTGGACGATATTGAATGTCAAACTCGTCAAACTTCACTGTCCACTTTGCCATCCGACCTGACGTGTTAGGTCGATGTAAGATTGCTTTCAGCGACTGATCTGTCAGAACTACAATCAGATGAGTTTGGAAGTATGGATGAAGTCATTGTGCCGATATGATTAGGGCGTAGATCATTTTCTCCATCCTTGAGTATCAGACTTCGGTGTTGTGAAGTATCTTGCTGGTGTAGTAGATTGATCGATGAATTCGATTCTCATTCTCCTGGACAAGCACCAAACTAGCCACTTCTGCTGAAGTTGTCAAGTAAAGATATAATGTCTCTCTGACCCTTAGTTTTGTGAGCAAAGGTGGAGAAGCCAAGTATTGTTTGAAGTCTTCGAAGGATTGCTGGCATTCTTCCGACCATAAAAAATCCTTCGTCTGCCGCAAAGTTTTGAAGAGTGACAAGCATCTCTCGACCGACCTAGAAATAAATTGACTGAGCGTGACAATCCTTCCATTGAGTTGCTGTATCTCTTTCTTTGAGCTTGGATGCTTCATGTTGATAATAGCTTTGATTTTTTCAGGATTAGCCTCGATCCCTCATTGTGAAACAAGAAATTCAAAAAATTTCTCGGAGGATACCCCAAATGCACACTTAGTCGGGTTTAATTTCATCTGATGCCGTCAGAGTGTGTCGAACCGAACATGATCTGCAGTTTGGACACTCTTCACCAGTATGTCATCCACATGTACTTCTATATTTCGTCCGATCTGTATCTTGAAAATCTTGTTGACAAGTCATTGATAGGTGTGTCGGTATTTTTCAGATCGAAAGGCATTATTTTGTAGCAGTATATGCTTTTGTCGATTACAAAAGCCATATGCTCTTCATCTTCTGGTGCCATGCGGATTTGATTATATCCAGCGAAGGCATCCATGAAACTTAAAAGTCGATGGCCAGAAGTCGCATCAACCAATTGGTCAATCTTCGATAACAAGAAGCTATCCTTCAGACAAGCTACATTCAGATCAGTATAGTCGATGCAGTTCCTCTACTTTCCATTGGCTTTTCTTACCATTACCACATTGGCAAGCCAGTCGGGATATGTAGCTTCTCTGATGAAGCTTGCTGCGAGAAGTTTGTCGACTTTTTCATCAATGACCTTTTATCTTTCAAGAGCAAAAGGTTGCTTCTTTTATCTCACCGACTTAACATTTGGGTTGATGTTAAGTCGGTGAGTTATTATTTCTAAAAGAATCTCGGACATGTCGGTGGTCGATCAAGCAAAAATATCAGTATTGACTCTGAGTAATTTTATTAATTGTTGCTGCTCTGAGTCGGATAATTGTAATCCAATTCGAACCATTTTCTTGAGATCTTCTTTTTTTAACGGGATGGAGACCAGTTGTTCAGTCGGTTCACCCCTCTCCTGATTTTTTCTTTGGTCCAATTTGTCAACAAGCAAAGAGTCTTCAGGTTTGTTATTTTGGATGGAGACAAGGAAGCAACATCGGGTGAGTTGTTGATCTCTACGTATTTTTTCGACTCTATATCTTGTTGGAAATCAGACTAACAGATAGTATGTCGAAACCACTGCTCTTAGAGCATTAAGCCCAGGTCATCCGAGTATGGCATTGTAAGCCGAAGGTACTCGAACTATCATGAATGTTATGAAAATAGTGCTCTGTTGTGGTTCGGTCCCAGCAGTTAAGGGGAGAGAAATTTCTCCCTCCACTGTGACAGCATCTCCTATGAAGTCGACCAGTGGCATCGAGACTCTTCTGAGTCGGTCAATCGACAGTCGCATTCGGAAGAAAGTCGAATAAAACAAAAATTGGTTGAACTTCCATTATCTACAAGGATTTTTTTTACATCATAGTTTGCTATTGTTGTCAAAATAACAGCAGTATCATCATGGAGAGTCTGAATTCTCCGAACATCTTTTTTCAAAAAAGTTATTACATTATCGAGTCATCAACGCTTTGCCGACTCATCTTCGAAAGTTGCCCCCCTGTTCAGTCATCCAGAGATCATGTTGATCATCCCTGCAGTCGGTTGATTATTTATAGCTTCTTCAGTTTGCAGTTAAGGCCGTCGATCAGTAGGAGGTTGAGTCGGTGGATCTCTTCGATATTTTTTGAGGTAGCCTCATCGTATTAGGGGTTCTATCTTATCCCTGAGTTGAATACATTGTTCGGTATCGTGATTGTGATCACGATGAAACTGACAATACTTCTTTCGATCGCGGTTCCTCGGCAATGCCTTCATCGTGGAGGTGTCATAGATATTTCGCTCCTTCGATCTCCATAAGAATCTGCGTACAAAGAGCAGAAAGAGGAGTATAGGAGTCATACCTTCCATAACTCGATCTTGGACTCCATCGTCGGGGCAAAGCTTGCTTATTGGATGGTGGCTGACTTGATTCGACCAGAGCTCCCTCCTACTTTTGTTTCTTTTTCTTCTGATTTTTGCCTTCTGCCTGGCGTCGGTCAGAAGCTCCTTCATCTGCGCGCATATATTTGTATGCATGCTTCAGAATTTTAGCATAAGTTCGAGAGAGAGTTTCATCTAGAGAATATGTGAATCGAGATCCTCTCATACCTCTTTTCATGGCCGAGATAGCCATATTTTCATTGAGATCTTTGACCTCAAGCATGGCCGCATTAACATGAGCCATAAAATCCTAAAGTGTTTCAGTCTCTCCTTGCTTAATCGAGAAGAGACTATCAAAAGTGCATGACGACCTTCGACTGGTGCTGAAGTGAGCCACGAAAGAATGTTCTAGCTGTCCAAAAGAATATATACTTTCCGACTGAAGCCTGGAGTACCAGGCTCGAGTAGCTTTCCGAAGAGTTGTCGGGAAGCCGATGCATAAGAGGGCATCGGTGGTCCCTTGGATCGTCATGAGAGCCTTGTAGCTCTCAAGATGGTCGATCGAATCGGTGGATCCATCGTATGGCTCCACCTGAGGCATCTTGAATCAAGATGGGATCGGTTGGTCCAAGATGTGCCGAGAAAATGGCTGAGCGGTGTGGAAGTCGTAGTCATTGGAGGATTTCTGACATTTCATTTGAAGCTGAGCAAGTTGGCGATTGATCTCTTAAAATTTACGTTCATAATCATCAAATCGCCGTTGGAAAACTCCGAGGATTGAACCTCCTGATGAGTTAAAGGGGGAAGCAGACAGTGTTCGCAGTCGCTTTCCCTTCCTTGCTCGATCCAACTGAGAAGAAGAGGGATGCCGTGAATGGTGGGTGGCACGTCGAGAGCACCGTGAGTGCTGCTGCTCATCTCCATGAAAGAGCCGAGATGACCGCTCTGGTGAAGGAGATTGTGATCATCGTGGATGTCGGTGGCTGTGCATAGATGGCACCGACTGGACCATCGATTGTTCCGTCGGTGGCTGTGGTGGCTGGGCCTGCTACTGCTGGAGACTTTTGACCATCTCCATAAAAACAGTCATCTGCTGCACGAGTACAGCGATCTGGACGTCCGTGTTGACCACGGGACGTGAAAAACTAGGCTCTGCTACTGGAGGAGGGGGAGGAACTTCTTTTCGACGGAAAGAGTACCTCGCTGATCTGGTTGCAGTCGAGCGTTGGGCTTTGATTTTCGTTATTGCAAGTTGTTTTTCTTCCCCTACCTGATACGCTAATCTGTTGCGACTAACTCTCCGTCACCTGTCGTCGGGAATGAACACCTGCAAAACAATGTCCGCACAGATCAAATTTGTGTTCAGCGAGGATCCTCCGATACTTAAGTCAGAGAGGAAAGTGGTGAACAGGAGTTGAATGTAAACAGTAGCAGAGTTTTGGCCCAGCGTAAGCTTACCAGTCTTGTTCTTTTATCCCCTTTTTATAGATGACGTTGTCATAACCATCGGACGTGGTCCCATTTTTATGGCACTAAATCATCGGGCCATAATCACGTAGTGGATTTTTAATTCTCACTGATCGCATCGTGATATGCGGTCGGTAATCGTTCGTGACAGTCATGGCATGTTGAGCAGATTAGCCGACCTTATTTGGTAGAACCGACCATATGTCGGTAGAATCCATGCGTGACTGTCGACTAGTAGTTCTATTATATCGATGGTCTAAGTCGTCCGCTGTTGATCGGTAGTAGTCGAATCATTAGTCGGTCAGCCGGTGATAAGTCGTGCGGCTCGCTCAGTTGGTTGATGAAGAGTCGGAACCACATATTTAGTCGATGTAGAGTCAGGTTGTATGTCCGGTCGGTCGGCTTTGGTTAAATCGAAGTCGGTAGTCGGTTGACTTGAGTCAGAGATCGATTGACTTATCCCAACACATCTTATCATGGCTCCCCCTCCCCAGACCTTCCCTGCTGCTCGCTCGCTCCCGCTCCACTCTGAGACCATATTTACATCCAAGAAAGCCTCCACCTCCACCTCCACCTCCGTCGTCAATGGAGTGGGGTCGTTCTTGTAGGGGCTAGGGGGCGAGCGTCATGGTACCGGTGGAGACACGGAGAGTCGGGGGGTGCGGAATATATCATAATGGAAGACCTCGCCCTGCCATGGCTCACCCTCCCCAAACCTTCCCTGCCACTCGCCCGCTCCCGCTCCCACTATGTTATAGCAGGGAGAGCGGTGAGGGATTGGTGGAGGGGTTTTTTTAGGCAGTGGAGATGGCCGAGTATGGGGAGAGAGGGAGGACAAGGTGGTGAGTTCTTGCCTCTGCTGAGTCGGGTGGAGAGGAGGAGAATTGCTAAAAAGATGACCGCATGGTGGATGAGATCCATGGTGGTCTGGTTTATGGTCCCTCCGGGCATTCATTTATTGTGATGGCTTCTGGAGTGTTTTCCTAATTAATTTAAAAAAAATTATTTACAAAAATAATGTAATTTTTAACTTATTTATCAGATTGATGCAAAAAGGATAAAACGTCATTTTGAATGACGTTTTATCATCGCTACGTCACCCCCCATTTTTTACGTAGATTACGTCAAAAATAAAATAAAAAATAAAATTGCCAAAAAAAATGGTATTTTTTAAAACACCATATGAAATGGATTTTTAAAAACACCATTCCAAATGGCGTTTTAAAAAACACATTTGTTTTGGCGACTTTAATTTTTTCTCCAAAGAAAAGAGAAAAAATAAAAAAATAAAAATAAAAATTTTAAATTTATAAAAAAATAAAAATTAAATTTTGATAAAAATAAAAATTATCATTTAAAATTAGTATCCCCATTTCAAATTATCTTTTTAAAAAAATATCTGAAAAAAATTGGTGCAAAAAAAAATTAAAAATATCATAAAAAAAGAATTGAAAAGAAATAGAAATTATCATTTTAAATTTTAAGAAAATCAAAACTATAATTTTAATTCAAATAAAAATCATAATTTCAAATTACAATCTCTTTTTCAAATTAATTTTTTTAAAAAATATCATAAAAGAAGAAAACAATTCTAATTTTAAAGAATATAAATTCTAATTTTAATTCAAATAAAAAAGATAATTTTAAATTATTTTGTCTATTTAAAATTAATTTTTTAAAAAATATCTCAAAAAGAAATCTTAAAAAATAAAAAAATAAAAAATACATAAAAAAAGAAAAATAAAAAGAAATGACAAAAAATATATTTTAAATTTAAAAAAATAAAATTTTATTTTAATTCAAAATAAAAAATATCATTTCAAATTACTTTCCCCATTTCAAATTATTTTATTAAAAAAATATATCAAAAAAAAGTGCCATACAAAAGTAAAAAATTTAAAAAAATGGGAAAAAAATAAAAATTATAATTTTTAATTTGAAAAAAAATAATTTTAATTAAAATAAAAAATACCATTTCAAATTACTTTCTCCATTTCAAATTATTTTTTAAAAAAAATATTCCAAACAAAAAAGAAAAAAATAAGAAAAAAATAAAAATTATAAAAATTATAATTTTAAATTTTGAAAAATAAAAATTTTAATTTTAATTCAAATAAAAAACATAATTTCAAATTATTTTCTCTATTTAAAATTAATTTTTTAAAAAAATTCCCAAAAAAATCTTAAAATATTAAAATATTAAAATATACCATAAAAAAGAAAAAATGAGAAAGAAATGAAAAAAATAAAATTATAATTTTGAATTTAAAAAAATAAAAATTCTAATTTTAATTCAAATAAAAAATATTATTTCAAATTACTTTTCCCTTTAAAATTAATTTTTTAAAAAAAATGTAAAAAAATAAAAAAATAAAAAGAGCCATAAAAAAGCAAAAAATTTAAAAAAATGAAAAAAAATAAAAATTATAATTTTAAATTTAGAAGAAATAAAATTTTTAATTTTAATTAAAATAAAAAATATCATTTCAAATTATTTTTTTAAAAAATATTCCAAGCAAAAAAATGAGAAAAAAATAAAAATTATAATTTTAAATTTTAAAAATAAAAATTTTAATTTTATTCAAATAAAAAAATAATTTAAAATTATTTTCTCCATTTAAAATTAATTTTTTTAAAAAATATTCCAAAGAAAATCTTAAAAAATTATAAAAATAAAATATATCATAAATAAAGAAAAAATGAAAAAAAATAAAATTATAATTTTGAATTTAAAAAAATAAAAATTTTAATTTTAATTCAAATAAAAAATATCATTTCAAATTATTTTTCCCATTTAAAATTATTTTTTTAAAAAATATGTCAAAAAAATTAAAAAAATTAAAAAATTAAAAATGACATAAAGAAGCAAAAAATTTAAAATATTAGAAAAAAATAAAAATTATAATTTTAAATTTAAAAAAATAAAATTTTTAATTTTAATTAAAATAAAAAATATCATTTCAAATTACTTTCTCCATTTCAAATTATTTTTTTTAAAAAATATTTCAAACAAAGAAGAAAAAATGAGAAAAAAATAAAAAAAATAAAAATTATAATTTTAAATTTTGAAAAATAAAAATTTAAATAAAAAATATAATTTTAAATTATTTTCCTTATTTAAAATTAATTTTTTTAAAAAAATATTCCAAAAAATATTAAAAAGTTTTAAAAAATAAAAAAATATCATAAAAAAATGAAAAAATGAAAAAAAAAAATTATAATTTTAAATTTAAAAATAAAATTTAATTTTAATTCAAATAAAAACATCATTTCAAATTACTTTCTCCATTTCAAATTAATTAATTTTTTTCTCATACCGCACCGTACGTAGCTGTTCATGCCCGTACCAGATCGAGATGTGCCAGTGCGATCTGATTTATCTCATAATTAAATTATCTGATAAATTATTATTATTTATGTTATAATTTTATAACCCTTTTAGCATAACTTTTTCTCTCCTAATGTTCTGAGACACATTAGAATATGTGTATCCATATCTACAAAGTATAATATTCGATCACTTGAAATTAAATAATAAAAATTAAATTAATAATTAATAATATTAAATAAATAAAAATATCAAGTGTACAAAAAATAATACAATAAAAGTTTCAAAAATACTAAGTACAAATTTAAAAAAGACTAAGTCCCACAAGACGTCGTGGTGCCCGTGGTCGCTTGAACCTTCTCAGGAAGGTCCTCAACGGCTGCTCCTGCTCCTACTGTGATGGCTCCTCCCCTATATCAGTGAAAGAGGTCTGCTGGTCATACTGCTCAGAAATAACTGATGCTGTTGGATCATCTACGGACTGAGCGACCCGCTCAACCCTCTCATCTGGATATACGGATGGGTCTGAAAAGAAAGTATCATACTCATGTGGCCAACTGGTACCCGATGATATCATCTGAGGGATGTAGGAAGAAGAAGGCGCTGCCATCTATGGATCAAAAGACGGTGGTATCAATGCAGCATCTAGTGATGACATCTGCGGAATATACGGTGATGGCATATGTGGAACATATGGTCACGATGTATATCTCATATCTGGCGCATCGGCTGCTTCATACTAAGGCGCACAGCTATGGATCAACACCAATCACCACCAATGTTTCGAAACTTGTTCTCTCTATCTCACGCAGTATCCGAATCCGTTCGTCCTCATCAGTCGTAGATAAAGCACGACGAGCGTCCAACACAAGACCTGACATAGAATCAGTCTACAAAATAAAAATAAAACAGTCAATATACTATAAAATATAAAATAAAAATATAACACAAACAACATAAACTAATTTTCGTAGTCTTACCAAAAGACGCACAGCAGAACTCTCGCCCTCGTATAAAGGAACTGCATACCGAGGCTGTCCAATGACTCGCACTGTAATACTAAAAAACCAAGCCATGTAGTCCTCGGTATATGAACGACCTCTCAAAATGGGATCACCATGAACAATATGATCTCGACGTGCATCCCAAATATCGATGTACTCTGCATGTCTGATATGCCAGTCAATACGAGCTTTCCCTCGTCGATCAATACGATAAAGTCCTTGGCTGGTGGTATCAAACTGCTCTGGGATGCTCTGAATCTGACCAAACTGCCACAGGACACGATCGAAAAGATGCCACTCTACCACATCAAAATAAGTAAGTGGCACCCTAGCAGTCCATATGTCATATCCAACTGTACACATCTGTGGCAATATAGCAAATATCTCATTTGTATATGGCTCCCACAAAAACTGATAGAGTTAAAATAAAAAAATTAGTAAGCTAAAATTTTAATAAATTATGAATACTGTAAAATGATATTTGTAAAAAAATTAAAATTTATCTGTCTATATGTATCAACTAATATATCTAATTGGCACCTATAAACCCGTGCCACTCTCGTCGATACGTGATGAATATTGAATGCAATGTTCCATCTATTTCATAATCTACTCATGTTAAATAAATTTTATCGGATTTAAAACAGTAAGTTTTAAATAAAAAAATAATATTTTTATACTTATATCCCAATGATCTGTCTAGTCTGAATGGAGCATCAGGATCATTCTACTCTGATGGCATCTCGAGCAACTGTCATCGTAATGGACTGATAGTCGGCATACGCTCCCATATCCAAATCTGCAAATTTCAAAAAAATCATACATAATATACCCAATATGAAATATAATTGAATATTAAAAATAAAAATTTTTAATTCACATACCTGTAGTAATACAAGATAACCACCAATCTTGCTCTGATCAACATAAGAACCCCGACACATAGCTCTGTACAGGCAAGCTAGTACTGCACTGCCCCAATTGAGTCTACGAGCGAAGTCTAAATCCTCTAATAATGGTAAAAATATTAACTTCATCTTATTCGATGAAGTATCGAGTAACAGAACACCACCTAATAACCGCAGTACCTGATCCCTAACATACTGTTGCACCATCTCTTCTGGTGCATCATCCGCAATATGAAAATGTCGATAACGATCATCCAAACACTTAATCCTGAGTCGTGAATGATCGAAAAAGTGTGCGTCGGACTCAAATCCTAGCAATCGCAAGCACAAAGCCTGCCACTCTGGAATGGTAAGCGTGGGATTAACTCCGGTAACTGGATCGTCATTAACTGGTAGTCAGTAAGGATGCTGACATCCTGTAAAGTGATGGTCGCCTCACCAAATGAAAGATGAAATATGTGTGTCTCTAGACGCCATCTCTCAAGCAAAGCAGTAATAAGACCAACGTCCATCTGTATACGACCAATCCGATATACTCCATAAAATTCAAGATATCATAAATAATCCAGCACTCTATGTAGGATATCTTCTGTTCTCCAGAAGTCAGCGTCGGATCGTCGTAGATGAAGGTATTTGGGCTCCTACAATAAAATATAATAATTAGATAATATATATGACTTTTAAAAAAAAATTTAAATAGTAAATAGGATTGAAATGCTTACGCCGTCATCTAAAATAGTCTGTGATCGATGGTGCTCCTGCAATGTAAGAATACTACTGTCTCGAGGACTGGGATGTCACGAATCGTAAGCCATAATATGCTAATGAATCTAAAATAATGAAATTATCATAAGTGTATTAAATAATAAAAAATATGATAGCCATTTATTTTATGAGAAATATATTTTAAACACAATATTATCACACAATACAACTTAAACATAAAATTCAGTTTATCTCTGGATATTAAACACGTATATTCAAATACAATCTCACAGAAATACATAAAATAATGACAAAAATACATCTTCGGAGCTTTAATTTCTTCCACTGCTTGAAGTTGAAGTGTATTGAAGTATCCTAGGACAGCGACGGCAGTCATGACCCTGTTCCTTACAAATATCACAGTGATTCTTACTTCTTATTTGCCTATCATCCATCTCATTTCATAGTCTTGTTGACTTTGGTCTACCTTTCTGCTTAGGTCTCAGACGATGATGATTAGGAATATATTTGAACATACGTGTACGCATCCAATAATCTTCATGTGGTAATGGATTAAAGTCACCGCTCCAAGCATTCATATATACTGTAATTGTATATGCATCATCCACAAAATCACTAAAATATACAGCAATTTTTGACACAGCTAAAATATGTGAACATGGATATTTGTACATGCTCCACTTTCTACAAGAATATTTTCTTTCAGCTAAAGTAACAGTATGAAAATTTCCTCCATCTCGTAACCCTGCGCTTGCTCTCCTCGTAAGCACTTCATATATGCCTTTTTAAAGGTTGAATGCTGTTACTCGGTGCTGGTTAGTTTTAACTTGATCTTCACCAATCTTAATTGCAACATAAGGAGTAAAAAGATTATTTAGATTCTCCTCTATATATCTCAAGGCTTGGGCATGCCTCGTATTGAAGTATTTCACCAGACGATAAAATATCATTTGAACACAAGCTGTAATTGACACATTTCTAACTCCTCATAAAATACTGTTAAAAATCTCCGACAAATTTGTAGTTAAGACACCGTAGTGCAGGCCATCATCATATGCCAACGTTACTTCTCTTTTTCTATCTTGGACAACAGCTCCAAGCCTCTTCATTCACTGTTCTGATCCTATCCATAATAAAGTTGAACTTGCGAACTTGATGAGTGCCTCCTGCTTGCCATACTGCTCTTTTCAGCTGCATATTTTTAAAATGAGTGTTGAAATTATTGTAGATATATCTTAAGCAGTATCGATGATAGGCATGTGGTGGACTCCATCCAATAGACTCATCTGCGATGGTATTTAATATACTTGGATGCCTGTCAGAAATTAAGCATATTCCATTTTTATGTTTGACGATATGTGTTCTAAGCTGAAAAAGAAACCAACTAAAGAAAAATACTGTCCGAAATTTCTCTCGAACCCTCCGCATATCATTTGAATAATGTAATTACCTATAGAATTAAATGCAATTCTCAAATTGTCCAAACTGGACAATCAATTGATCAATGTATATATTTTATAATATCCGTATAAAAATATATAATCAAATATATATTTTATACGGATATCGTAGAATATCCTATATTGGTCAACTGACAGGTCTACGTTTTCATGAAATACAATATATTTTAAAATTTTTAAATTAGGATCGAATCAAATTTTAAAATAAATTTTAATCTAATGAGATAAAAATAAAAAATAAAAAAATAAAAAATAAAAAGATCAAAATAGAAGGACGCCGCAGGATCGCACGGGCCCGCCATTGGAGGGCCGCCGTCGGGGGCCCGCTGTCGGGGGGCCACCATCGGGGGCCCATCGCGGGGTTGTCGTCGGGGGCCCACTGCGGGGCTACCATCGGGGGGCCGCCGCTAGGGCCCACCATCGGGCCCGCCGCGGCCCGTCGCTGGGGCCCGCCGTGGGGCCACCGTCGAGGCCTGCCGCGGGGGGGCCGCCACCGAGGCCTACTGTGGGGTGCCACCGCGAGGCGTGCAGGCCCACCGCCGGCCGTCTGTCGTCGGCGGGCCATGAAAAAGAGGGAGAGAGAGAGGAAGAGGGAGAGGAGAGGAGAGAGAGAGGAAGAGGGAGAGAAGAGGGGGCCGGCCAAGGGAAGGGGAGGGGCGGGGCGGCCGTCAGTGGCCCACTGGCGGACCAACCGGCGGGGGCGCGCGGGCCCGCCGCCGGTCGTCTGTCACCGGCGGGCCAAGGAAAAAGAGGGAGAGAAGAGGGGAGAGAGAGAAGAAGGGGGAGAGAAGAGGGGGTTGGCCAAGGGAAGGGGAGGGGCGGGGCAGCCGTCGGCGGCCCACCAGCGGACCAATCGACGAAAATGCGCGGGCCCACCACAGCCGTCTGTCGCCAATGGGCCAAGAAAAAAGAGGGAGAGAGAGAGAGGAAGAGGGAGAGAAGAGGGAGAGAGAGAGAGGAAGAGGGAGAGAAGACGGGGACGGCCAAGGGAAGGGAGGGGCGGGGCGGCCACCGGCGGCCCACCGACGGACCAACCGACGGGGGTGCGCGGGCCTGCCGCGGTCGTCTGTCACCGGCGGGCCAAGGAAAAAGAGGGAGAGAGAGAGAGGAAGAAGGAGAGAAGAGGGAGAGAGAGAGGAAGAGGGAGAGAAGAGGGGGTCGGCCAAGGGAAGGGGAGGGGCGGGGCGACCGTCGGTGGACCAACCGACGAGGGCGCACAGGCCCGCCGCCGGCCGTCTGTCGCCAACGGGCCAAGGAAAAAGAGGGAGAGAAGAGGAAGAAGAGGAAGAGAGAGAGAGGAAGAGGGAGAGAAGAGGGCGCCGGCCAAGGGAAGGGGAGGGGTGGCCGCCGGCGGCCCACCGGCGGACCAACCGACGGGGGCGCACGGGCCCGTCGCCGGCGGGCCAAGGAAAAACAGAGAGAAGAGGAAGAGAGAGAGAGAGGAAGAGAAAAGATAGAGTAGGGATTTCACCGCGTTGGGAACTCACCGCCGTGCCGTCAGAGAGGAGAAAACGTCGGAGAAACGTCGGAGAAGAGGGAGAGAGGGAATTTTTTTTTGGGGATTTTATGCTTCAAAAATGTCAAAAGGAATGACATTTTTAAAAATCCATTTTTTTGGCATTTTCTTTCAATTTTTTTTCTTTTTTTCTTTTTGTTGATATTTTTAATTTTTTTAGTTATTTTTATTTAATTTTTTAATAAATAAAATTAATTTAAAATAAAATAGTAATTTGAAATGATAATTTTTTATTTGAATTAAAGTTAATTTTTTTTTTAATTTGTAATTATAATTTTTATATTTTACTATTTTTCCTCTTTTATTCACTTATTTTATGGTATTTTTTTTTATTTTTTAGAGTTCAAATTAAATTTTTTATAATTTAAATTTTTAATTTTTTCTCCCATTTTTACCCTTTTTGGCATTTTTTAGGTATTTTTTCCTTTTTTGGAATATTTTTTAAAAAATTAAATTTAAATTAATTTAGTAATTTGAAATGATGTTTTTTAATTGAATTATAATTATAATTTTTTTTTTTAAATTCAAAATTATAATTTTTATTTTTGAATTAGAATTAGAATTTCTATTTTTTTTCAATTCAATTCTTTTCCCTTTTTTCTTTTTTTATGGTGTTTTTTATTTTTTTACACTAAATTTTTTTTCACATATTTTTTAAAAAATAATTTGAAATGGGAAAAGTAATTTGAAATGATATTTTTTATTTGAATTAAAGTTAAAATTTTTATTTTTTTATAATTTTAGTTTATAATTTTTATTTTTTTTCACATTTTTCCCATTTTTTCACTTTTTATGGCATTTTTTCCTTTTTTTGAATTCAAATTAAAATTTTATTTTTTTATAATTTAAAATTATAATTTAAAATTTTTCTCATTTTTATAATTTTTTTTATATTTTTATAAAATTTTTAGGTATTTTTTTTCATTTATTTGGAATATTTTTTAAATAAATTAATTTGAAATGGGAAAGTAATTTGAAATGATGTTTTTTATTTTAATTAAATTTAAAAAAATATTTTTTTAAAAATTTAAAATTATAATTTTTTTCCTCATTTTTTTAAATTTTTGACTTTTTAGTGCACTTTTTATTTTTTTATTTTTTTGGACATCTTTTTTTTAAAAAATAATTTGAAATGGGAAAAGTAATTTAAAATGATATTTTTTATTTGAATTTAAGTTAAAATTTTTTATTTTTTAAAATTTAAATTTATAATTTTTTCTCATTTCTTTCTCATTTTTTCTTTTTTATGGTATTTTTTCTTTTTTAAATTTTTTAAGTTTTTTAGATATTTTTTTAAAAAATTAATTTTAAATGGAGAAAATAATTTAAAATTATCTTTTTTATTTAAATTAAAATTAGAATTTTTATTTTTTAAAATTCATTAAAAATATAATTTTTATTTTTTTCTTATTTTTTTATGATATTTTTTTAAAAAAATTAATTTGAAAAGGTGATTGTATTTTAAAATGATGATTTTTATTTGAATTAAAATTAAAATTTTTATTTTCTTAAAATTTAGAATTATAATTTCTATTTCTTTTCAATTCTTTTTTTATAATATTTTTAATTTTTTTTACAATAATTTTTTCAGATATTTTTTTAAAAAGATAATTTAAAATGGAGATATTAATTTGAAATAATAATTTTTATTTTTATCAAAATTATAATTTTTATTTTTTTATAAATTTATAAATTTAATTTTATTTTTTATTTTTTTATTTTTTTTTTTGAAAAAAAATAAAGTCGTCAAATAATATGGTTTTTTAAAAATGCCATTTGATTTGATGATTTTAATTTTATTTTTGACATCGTCTACGTGAAAAATGGAGAAAAAGATGGGTAATGTGGCGATTATAAAATGTCATTCAAAATGATGTTTTATCCTTTTTACATTAATTTGATAAATAAGTTAAAAATTAAATTATTTTTATAAATATTTTTTTAAAAAAATAATTAGGTAAAGCACTCTGGCTCCTGTAAGGAGTAATAATGCATTGGTTTGTCTTCATTTGCTGGAGCCGGATAAGTTCTAAAGATATCAATGGGATGGGTTTGTGGGGTTGATAAAAAAACACGGGAACTTAAGGAAAATTCACCATCACTTTCGACAATAAAAAACAAAAGTGGATGATTTTTAAAATAAAAATTTATAATAATCATGAAAAATAATTATAAAATTTAAAAATAAAAATAAAAATATTTAATTTTTTTATTTATTACATTATTTTTATATATAAATAACTGAATTAAATATATCATTATCACTTTTATAATATAATTCATACCAAACCATCTAATAAATATGTTCGAAAATACATATCCATTCTCTTAGGGTTAGTAATTTAGATTTATATTAAATATAAAAGATATTAAGAGGGTATTTAGTTTGTGATTAATAAAATTTCTTGGGTTGATCATCTCTCGACACTAATAAAATTGGAAAAAAAAAATAGACCTACCACCTCTAACCAGGTTTAGGTGCGTGAAAGATACAATTCGCAGTACTTCAAATCATTGGATAAATTGAAAATTAATAAAACTTAAGTTGGACTAAATATGGTCATTGGAGGTATTTTTGTGATCAAGTCCCATACATTAGTATATTTTTTCTCCATCCTGAGCTTAAAGATACTAGTGTCATTAGTGGCAATGGTGGACGATGGGCAATATTGTTGGCGCTGCCATTAGGAGAGTTGGAGGTATGGGAGGAGAAGATCAAAGGAGAAAGAAAAAAAAAGATAGAAGAGTTTAAAAATAATTAAATATAAATATAATAAAAAATAATAGATTTAGAAAAGAGTTTCATAGAATCAGGATCATCAGATGTTCACAAAATTTATTCGATAGATTGTAATGTATACTATGCACAAAATATAATTTTTTAAATTATTTTTATAATATTTTATATAGATAATATGATAAAATAAATAAAATTAAATATTATTTTTGAAAAATCACATCTCATGTACCACATCGGGTCATAAGCTAGTTATTTGTAAGAAAACCATCAATTAACGTGTGTTTGTATAAATTAGGGTTGGTATTCCCTTTTACATGGGTATAAATCGGTGTGGTTCCAATGAAGCATATTGTCCACAGGTGTTGTTAATGCCTAGTTCAACAGTTCCATAGAGAGGGTAAGAATAACAAGATATTTCATTAGAATATTCTCCTGCGGTACTTTGTCTACCAGATGTTTGTTTTTTTTTTAAGAAAAAAGAAATTTGTATATGAAGTTTTTGAAGAAAGAGTGAACTGCACTTACTGAAAGTTGTGCATAATCTAAAATATGTCATTATCAAAATATATTTTAAAATTGTACCTGGTAGTTTATGATGATGTAATGGCAAATGTATAAATTATTTTCTATTTATATGTGCAAAGATACCATTCTTTCGTGGTTGGTCATGGAGAAATGTTTCAAACAACTAAAATCCACTTTATTTGGAACAATATTCACCTTAAAATTATCTCGATTGCCTTAAAATTATCCGAATGCACTAATTTGGATATTTATGACATATACCTGATGGAGTAGTACTAGAAGGATGCCAACCTTCAAATCATGTATCAAAGAAGCCGGTAGGAACATCAAGGGTACAGATCGAACTATCAAAGATATGGGCCAAAGCATTAGGACAAGTTGAAACATCAACATGTAAATCAAGTATCAAGAGTACAAATCGAGTACTTGGGTGTAAGTCGAGAGTGATGAGAGCCATTGACCTAAGATGTGATTTTCAATAGAGTAGAACTTTGGCTAGCTAGTAGTCCCCACCATCTAAAATGTAAGAAAAGTGGTGGTACATTACAAAAGATAGTAGTAGTAGAAGGAAAGTAACAACCGTGCACAATGATAACGGTCCATGTGACTTAGTAAGAATAGATATCAATATTGAGCGGTGAAACCGATGTTACTTAGTAGTACTAAGGTCCTAGGATAGCAACATCTTGGGCATGGATCAAATGGGCCATTATCCATACATATCCCATAAGAGAAATTCTTTATGTACTGCCTGTGGTGTAGAAAATCTGATGTGGAGTGTATCATTTCAACCTATTGGACTACATAGTCACCATTTTTTGATGCACATTTAATGTCTATTCAATATCCGTAGTTCTACTTTTTCGTTTGAAATTTTGAACGATGAAAATATCCATTTGTTTTGACAAAATTATGATATCTAAAGAAAAATTATGACATTCTGGGTTCAAAATTATGACATTCTATTAAAGGATGTCATAATTTTGACCCACAATATCATAATTTTTATCTTGGATGTCATAATTTTATCAAAACAAAAGGGCATGTTCGTCATTCAAAATTTCAAACGAAAAAGTAGATTTACGGACATTATATCCGTATTGAAAAGTGGTATCCAATAAGGTGAATCGGTGTACTCCATGTTAGATTTTTTACACCACGGCGGTGCACAAAGAATTTCTCTACGTAATCATATTCTCATGAGAAATTTTTTGTACATCGTGGGCGGTGCAGAACTGCGCGCACCGCTCGCGGTAATTGATTCATGTGCGGGACTGGGAGGCGATGCATAAATTTTTTTTTTCCGTCGGTCCCATGTAGGAATCAATTATCGCAGGCGGTGCGTGCGATTGTGCACCGCCCGCGGTGCACAAAGAATTTCACTATTCTCACATCCATTGATTCCAAATCCACGACTCGTTTGGTTGATGGAAAGTGGAGGGGAGAAAGGTACTTTCTGGGGAGTAGAAAAAGAACCTCTTGTTTGGTTAGAGTTTTAAGAGAGGAGAGAGTGAAAAAAATATTTTTCATGAGAAGTTACTTCCCACATTTCATAGAAAGTGAAAACTATGAAGGTGGTGAATTTTGGTACTTCCGTGATATGAAAAGTGGTGGTATTTTTTCTTTTCTAAAATATCCTTTTAAGATCTATAACTAAAATTTAGTAAAATATCAATGGACAGTTAGGATGAAATACTGAATAGTAATATAATATTATATTAATATTATCTTAATATTTATTATATTTTAATATTAAATATATTAATAATTTTATTATATTAAATATATTATATTCATTATATTATATAATATTAATATATTAGTATTATATTAACATAATAAATTATAATGGTCTAGTGTTATATTATAATATATTAATATTATATTTATATTAATATAAATATAATGTTAATATTTATATAAAATTTATGAGTAAAAAATATGTAGTTTTATATCTATTAAGGATATAATAAATATTTTACATAATTTTTTTAAAAAATAGATACTTATCCAAACATAAACTACTTTATAATAAATCATCTTCTTATGGTCAATCAAATATATCAAAATTCTATTTTAGGAAGTAACTTTTAAAATTATTTTTTAAGAAGAAAAGTTCTTCTTGCGAACCAAATTGGTCCTATGTATTTTATAATAAAAGTTTTTTTTTAATGGCTAACTTTAAATGAGTCGGGTAAAACACGGCCCATTAAGATCTGATCAGATTATGTATATAATGGAGCTTAGTAAATTGCTGTCCTTAAATAGCATTATTAGAGTATGGGAATAGTAGAAGAGATGTAATTATTATGCATAGCGATAATGAACCGTATAGTATAAAGGATAAATATCAAAACTAAGTAGGAACATATTCCTAATAGTTAATACGCGCCACTCACAGGTATTGAGTTGTAATGACCAATATTTCTAATTTATCATCAATTATCTCTTTTACATTAATTTATTTTCTCGTCCATGGTCCTTTATCGTTTCTTTTCTTCGTGTGTAATGAAAGTCTTTGAAAGCTAAGATAGGATCTACTACCATCCATCCTTTCCAATTCAGGATGGCACACTTTACACTTTGTATCGTTCTAAACCTTTTCTTGTTCTCTATCAAATCTGGAGAGAGAAAAGAGCTTGAATGTAAGCACTCTTACAATTTTTTATTTTTATTTTAATTATTGTTCACTATTTTTTTGTAATGGCTAATAATTATTGTTATAGGAGCTTGTAGGATAGTCCAAAACAAATTTATTCAATGCTAGTTTTTGGAAATAATAGTTATTATTATTTTTATAATAAAAATTTTGCAGTAATCCATTTTTTTCTTTAATGGTTTTGGAAGAACGAACATTATTTTTCCATAATATTAAATAATAATATTATGGAACTCTCTCACTTTTATTTTAATTTATTTTTCAGTTTACAGTTCTTTAGCGTTCTTTTGCTCAAAGTGTAGTGAAAAACTTTGAAAGCCAAGGTAGGATCTACTACCATCCATTCTTTCTGATTCAAAATGGTACACTTTGTATCATTTTAAGCCTTCCCTTCTCTATTTAATCCGGAGATAGAAAAGAGCTTGAATGCAAACACCTTTATAATTTTTTTTTAATTTTTATTTTAATCACCATTCACTGATTTTGTTGTAATGGATCATAATTACACCCATAGGAGCCAGCAGAATAGTCCAAAACAAATTTATTTGAGGCTAATTTTTGGAAATAATAGTTATTATTTTTTTATAATGAAGACCTTTGAGTAGTCCAATTTTACCTTGTTCTCCACAAAAAAAAAAAAGTCATTGTTTTTCTATAACATCAAGAAATAATTCTAGAAGAACATTCTTTTCCTATACTAATCTTGAGGAACTCTATCGCTTAGCAAATACTGGCACGATGGAAACTCTAATAGTCAAACGCCTCCTTGTTTCAATCTAGATATCAAGCTAGATTTCAGTGGATATTTATTTATTTATTTCAGTGGATAATTATTTGTTTCAATCTATTTGATAGAATTTCTCCCCAAGACCGCGACCTACGTCGCCGACTTAATCTCAAATTCATGCAAAACCCTACCGAGTTGCTTGGGACAGCGGAAGAGACGATTCCGAGACAAATCCGTACTCTTCTCGAATAAAAACGCATCTTCTCGACCCCGCGCCCTTCCCACGTACACCTCGACGAGCCGCTGTCGTTAGAGGGTTTAAAAGGGTTTCTTCCGCTTCAATAAAAGAACCCACAAAACCCCCTGCTTTGGCCTTCCCTCGTCTCGGCGCTTCCCAATAAAAACCCACTGTTAGAGCTCAAAAAACCCTCGGGAATTGAAAAAGATCCGACATTTGATCGGTTTTTGATCGCCAGTAATCCATGCTGAAGGCTCTGTTGGCTTCCTGCCGGTTGCCGTCCCTGCCGCCGACGATTCCTGCGAGGCTCCGCAATGGAAGGGAGGCGAAGTCTCCTATGGTCCGGGTTTTGGGCTCGATGAGGTATCCGAGCTTCAGAATTTCGGTTTCTAGCAGAAAGGCCTTCTTTCGTTCGGCGTCCGGAGATGGTGCGGACCGGCTGGGTGACGGGAAGGTGGTGGGGGAGGTTGAAATCGCCGAGGGAGGTGAAACTGAGGACGCTGAGTCGAAGGCGTCGTCAGCTATCGTCCCTACCAATCCTCGGCCCGAGGATTACCTTACGGTACTCGTCCTATTGATAAAAGTTTGATCTTTCTCTTTTTTTTTTTTGGTTTTCTTGATTTCTTTGTGGAAATTATTTAGACAAAAATTTTGGGGTCTAATTTTTGATTGTTTTTTTTTTTTTTCCTGACATGACAACTCCTCAAATTTCTGTTAAAGTCGGTATATCATGGTGTGCTCGAAAATAGGACACGTTATCTTAAAGTGGTGTCTGGATATATTTATTTTGCTTTCATTGACTGGTTCAAGTTATTATTATTTGGAGCTTTTTCTTTAGCAGATCTTCTTGAATATGCTACCTAAAATTGGTATATGGCTCATGGGATGATGTTTTAGTGCTAGAATGCTGAATAAGATGCACTTGTCCTCTGTTGGTGTTAATAACATAAACACACAACTTTTTTATCCATTCTACCTCCGTTGTTCTAATAATTACTTGTTAAGCACTAGTCTATCTCAATCACATGGCACTTGGCTTGCTACGTCCTGTTTAATTTATTAATGTTTTGTGATGTCAACTTATTGGCATCAACAGTACCAACTGTCTCGCTATGCAAGGGCTGGTGTCATTTTCTACATCTCTTCTTTTGCATATGGTTTTTCTTTCCTGTTTATTATGGTCATGCTAATTTGGAAAGTGAGATATCTGTCAATGATATCAAGATATGTAGGATGTGAACCAGTATCAGCAGTACATTATACAAGTTCTTATTGGATGAGATGGAAGAATTTGAAATGGTGCTAACGTTTCTCGGCCAAAAAGATATGAACATTTTTATTTTTAATACAGGGAGTAGGTTTTAAGCGCTAGGTTGTCTTGGATAAGATTGTCTACTTCATGAGTACTGCTTGTCGGACACCATTTGTGTTGCTGGCACTTGTATCGATAAAATACTACTTAATGTGACATAAATAAGCTTCATTACATGGCAGCACCACAGCAGCAGGATGGTTCTTGAGTAACTAGAATGTGTATTGGCAAGTCTGTAATGAAGTATATGAACAAGTAATTGTTAGCCAAGTAATACATTTCTATCTTGAAAGGGCTTTGCTGTTCAAGCCTGCGCACTCGGTAAAGTAAAAGTAGGCTTATTGTGTTCTTTAGGTGCAGGAACTCATAGTGTTTCAGAGACTCCAACATTGACAAGTTTCAAACATTATTTTAGTCATTAGACTCACTGATCATCTTTGTTACATTAATTCAAGTCAAATGCATTTTGCAATGTGGGTCGCTTGTTTCTCTGCTACACATAGAATCCTCCCAATGTATAATGATGGAGGAAGAGTTTCAACTTTGAAGGCTAGCATTGTTGGTGATTTGACTCATGTGACTCCCCTTTTTTTCTATCACTTTTAGACATAATTTGAAGAGAGACGGTCAAAGCAGGTATATATCTAACGAAAGCCTATGCATTCGTACTAAAAGTATCAACACAGTTAAATATGTAATAAGATCCAAATCTTATGTGCATTTGCACATGGTCAATGCTGGTAAAAGCTATGAGGAACCCTAAGATCCAATGGCCATTTAGGGATATCCTTTGGATAGGTTCTGCAGGCAATGCAGTTCCACTTCTATGGTTCTATGTTAGCTTGCTTTGAAAGATACTAGGTCATCTTGCATCCTAGCCTTGGTGTGATTTCCTCATAAATACTGAAGTTGTTGTTTTGCAGAACCACTATGCTGATGTTTATGTCCGCATATGTTCCATGTTTGTGTGTGTATGTGCATTTCCATGCATGAGTGGTTGTGTGGCATGCCTGTGTGCACGAGTACATGCATGTGTGGTGTGTGGTTGAACACTTATAATTTCTTATAGTTTGCCATTATTATTACCCAATGAACTAGTCAATACTTATTTATCTTAGCACTTTATCTTCGACTTTTTTTCTCATCATTTTTTGTTTGTTTTTCTTTTCTTTTCCACTTTGGTGCTTTCTTAAAGCAGGTTATAGCACTGCCATTGACTCACAGACCGTTATTTCCTGGTTTTTACATGCCAATTTATGTAAAGGTATGCTGGTGAAATTTGTGAATTTTGGAGTACCTGGAGATTTCCTTGTTCTTTGGTTATTTCAACAACATGGACTGATTCATACACACTGTCATGTAATTCAAGGGGAACAATCTGATCAGAATATTTCTATCATCAAGAAATACTTGGTTGCAGAATTTGCATAATTTGACCCCTTTATTTTGTTTTTGCTTGTATTTTACATTTAGTTATTGATTCCACTTCACTAATATCTTATCCAACTTGCAACAATTGGAGAAACAATGCCAACAATTTGTTTGAAAATGTCTTGAATAAAAAATTTTGTCTTTGTAACCTGAAATAGGGAACATGTCCGCTTGTTTTTGGTAATGCAGTCTGTTCTTGAAGTAGGGTTCTATGATGATGGGCAAATATTCAATGAAGTTTGGAGGAGGAGAAAGAAAAAAAGAAATGGAGCAGCATGGAATTTCCTAGAAGATGATAGCATTTTGGGATTATCCTAGGGTTAACTTATATAGACAGCCATGAGAGGAAGGTAAGTGCATTGGGGGTTAAAAAATTTTATTATTAAGGCAACTCTTCACTTTTGGAGTGAAGAATCCTAAAAAAACATGGATAGCATAAATCATCCTTTAAAAAGGATACACGATTTCTATTCTTTTTGGGATATGATGCTTGATGGCATCCCTTGATGCATGAGTTTCTTCATTCTTCGCTGTGATGCCTCTTTTCAAGTTAGCTTAAAATGGCTTTCTCCAAAGGGATAGTGTGTGCAGGCATCTAAACTGGCCCTTAGCGTCAAGCAAGGATGATAATCATTTTGCAGCAATTCAATCGTATTCCCTCCTCCATAAATGCCAAGTTGTTTTGGTCTTTTGGATGTGTAAAACATAAATTAGTCTTTGCAATCAATCCATGCCTGTGTGAAGAAGGGGAGAGAGATGGAGGATGTATATTAGGGTGCATGACCGAGACTGCTACCGGGATGGGACAGCACAATAGGGCGTCCTGTTTCGTGAAGAAACTGAGACACCTTCGTCCCACGGGATTTAAAACCTTGGGTTCAACATAATAATTTGTATACATGTAATATAACACTACCATGGGAGTAGAAAATTTCTTCAAGAGAGAAAGAGCTTCATTGGCTTACTTATCTTGTGAATAAGTAATCTCAATGCTGACCTTTATTGTAGTATATATACTGGAATGTTCAATATTTTCTAAGTCTTAATTTTCTAAATGATTTGATATGTTCTACAATGCTCCTGTCAGTATACTAAACAAAGACAGGTTTCTTCTGAGTGGTTAAAACTTGGGGACACACACACACACATATGTATGTATGTATTAAAAATTAATGTTTCTTAATTTTTAAGTTTTCCTGCAGGATTCCAAATTGCTAGAAGCTTTAGTGGAAAAGTGTAAAGGATCTGCCTCATATGCGGGTGCCTTTCTTCTTAGGGATGACCCAGAGACTGATCCTAGTATTGTATCTGAGTCCGATTCAGCACAAAGCATTAATGACCTTAGAGGAAAAGATTTATTCAAACGTCTTCATGAAGTTGGTACTTTGGCTCAGGTATCATCTTTTCTGCCAAGGGTTTGGGATTAATGTCCTTTAGTATATAAATTAAGCATATATTAAAAGGCATAGAATCCATTGCTGATACTCTAGCTATCTCGCCATTGTCAATGTAGATAACCAGCATCCAAGGGGATCAAGTAATGCTTGTTGGTCACCGGCGTCTGCGGATAACTGAGATGGTAACCTGGGTTTAATAAACCAATTACACATTGTTTTATTTTTTCAGTAACACCTGCATTGCTGATATTCCATGAAAATTCTATTATTGCAGGTTGACGAGGATCCTTTAACTGTAAAAGTTGATTATCTGAAGGCATGCTATTACTCTTACTCATCTTTCATCTTTCCAGCCCTATTTATGGTTGATGGATGTCATTTATGTACCTCACCAGCTTAGTCATCATGTTTGGTTCTACCTTAGTGTCTTGTGGGGCTGACCTTTGATTACTGTTCTAGTTGACTTTGATTACCATGTACCACCCAATGTAACCAATAGTCCATGCCTTTTCATTGAAAGACCAATACCAGTAGTCTACTACTGTGTTTAGAAATTGGAAGCAATTTAAAGGAGGTAACTGTGTCTTCCATAAACTTCAAATGTCCTGCATTGCTGCATTCGTTGTATGTGCTGAACTTCCACAGAGATTTACAAGCATTTTTTTATCAAAGCAAAGGCAAAAGGCAATTTGCTTTCAGCGGGAGTCATGACTGAGTTATCTTTCTGACTGGCTTCCGCTGTTGTCACACAATCACATGCCCTGGCATTCATGGAAAATGTTCAGTGCAAATGCCTGAACATATTTTTCACAATATCTTTCACCAAAGTTTTCTTATGATGCACTTCTCTTTACTGATGATTGAGGACAGTATAACCATAAAACCTCTCTCTTTTGAACTTATATATTGCCTGGCATTAGATGCAATATGGCCCGATGGTTTAGATGCAGAGGTGAAAATGAGCTAAGCTTGTGCGAGCAGGGCGTAGTTCATTCTTGGCTTATTTAATTTCGAGCTGCTCACAAATAATTTGTTTAAGAGGTGCAGTGAGAGCCTAAGATATCTCAGGTCTTCCACAGACACAGACGCACACACACACAAAGCTAACTACTACTGTTATATCTCAATGTTATAGTTGAAATACATTGTTTTAGCCAAACTATATGATCCTTTAGTAATTATAATATAAATATATGTTTGTAAATAATAACTAAGATAACATGTAATGTATATTAATTATCTATCTATTCCTAGAATGAGTTTAATCGATTGGAGCTCAAGCAAGCCAAGTCTAGCTATAGCTCTCTCATTTACTAATGGAGTGAACCAAAATCTGGCTAAACACAAGCTGCTTAGGAACAGCTTCCTTGTTTGACAGCCCTATCTAGATGGAGGTTGAAGTATCAAAAATTTGTTGAATTTACATGTACTGTATTAGATAACTAACCTAAGTATGCGAACAATGTTGCCTATCATTGTTTGTGGTGGACTTATGCTTTATCAGATTATTTGTTAAGAGTGCAATTCATATTTTTTTAGAAAGTTTGCTTGAACTTTTGGCTCACTAACATAGCTATATTTTTGCAGGAAAAACCTTACAATAAGGATGATGATGTTATAAAAGCAACCTCATTTGAAGTCATAGCAACATTAAGAGATATTCTGAAGACAAACTCCCTTTGGAAAGATCATGTTCAAACGTATACACAGGTTACTTCATTTGTTTATTTCTTAATTTTCTTGACAAATTGGGTTTTGAGAATTGAAAACTTCTCCCTCTAAAGGAAGAATAGGTTTTGAGGATTGACAACTTTTTAGTTACTTTGTATCTAAATTAATTTTGTCTGTATCCCATCCTTTGAGTAAAAAAAAGGCTTTGAGACTTAACACCTTCTTCCTGTTTACCTTATATCTAAATTGCTAAAGTTTGTCTGTATTTCCTTCTTTTGATAGAGAAATGTTTTGAGAGTTACAACTTACAGCATCTTCTGACTTCCTAGTTGCAAGATTATACTAGTTGAAAGTGTTAACTAGCTCAGTTTAATTTGTCCTCTTTTTACAACCCTGCATATGATCCCTTTTCAAATTAAAAAAGGTCAAATGACTAATTTCGCCAAATTAAATCTAATTAAAAGTGCATAAATATATGTACACTCATTTTCATTTTTGAAGTCCTGCTTATGAATAGGTTTTGATTTGTTCTGCGGCTTCTGCCATTATGTCATGTTTTCCACTGAATCATTGTTTTTCTGCTTTTCTTGTGGAGGTTCTCTTGTTCTTTGGAAGCTTCAAGTTATGCATTTGTATAAGTAGTTCCGTTAATAGATATCATGTTATGCCGGTAGAGCAACATGATCAAATGATGAAAACTGTGTTATAAATACTGTTCTTTTTTTTTTCCCCCTTGATATTCAGCATATTGGTGATTTCAATTATCCAAGACTAGCAGATTTTGGGGCTGCTATCTCTGGGGCCAACAAGTTGCTTTGCCAACGAGTGCTTGAGGAACTTGATGTAAGAAGCATGCTTTTGATCCAAACATTTTCTGTCAAGCTGCAAAGATCATTTTCATTCTTATGTTGTTCAGTTTTACTCATTAAAAGAATGACTCACCTTCTCTCTCACTCTTGCTTCCTCGGACTCTCCCCTCCTATTTCTTTGCATTTGTTTTTAGACAATTGGGTTGCAGGTGTGCAAACAATGGGTGTTAAGCTATGTTATTTTCCCTTCTAATTTGAAAAATAATGTTAAAGCATATCACACTGTTTTTCATTAATATTATGAATATAAAATATGAATCATGTCTTATGCAACTTGGCATGTTAACCTTAAGTTGCAGTGGCATGAACGAGTTGTTCCAAAATTAGTAAAGAATGATATAGCTTAGCATGCCACAATGTCTTCCATTATCATCTTAAGAATTGATGCATTGCGTGTTAGAATCTCAGATCACAGCTCAGGATTTTGAACCGCTATGCTTGCAGAAACAGAAAGGAATGGCTAATCAGGCTGGTTCTTGACTGCCTTAAGATGCACCTGTGGCCATCTGTATAGCCCATAATGTTGCAAGTATTAGGATGGTTTTCCATCTAAGCTTCAATTTGTCCACAGAAAATTTTTGATTCTGTACCTTAAAGACCTAATTCCATACAGACTTCAATCATAAGCTTCATATTTTCTTTTCTTGGTGGGTGGATGCATGCAATGTACCATTGATATCTGCCATCTTCATGGTTGACTGTTTATTTTTTCGATAAATTAACTTCATATAAGTTGCCTGCCAGGTCTATGAGCGGTTAAAACTAACTCTAGAATTAGTAAAGAAAGAGATGGAGATCAGTAAGATACAGGTAATTTTAGCCATATGATTTCTATTATTTCATTCCCTATTTATATATTTTCTACATTTGAGTACTAACTAGGACTTATATTTACTAAATTTTGTTCTAGGAATCAATAGCAAAAGCAATTGAGGAGAAAATAAGTGGAGACCAGCGACGTTATTTGTTGACTGAGCAACTTAAAGCAATTAAAAAGGTATTTTGTTATTTTTATTAGTTCTGATTTTTGGACAAAGAAAAGAAAATGATGGTGAATATAAGAAAATGATGGTGAATGTTACAAAAATGAACTGGTGTCTTTCATCTTGTTCAAGATAGACAGGGCCTAAACTTCCATCTCCCCTTCATTACTTTAACAATAACTGGAGTATGATTATCATGTTATGTCACTGGGAAGTGAGGACTTTGATATTTTTTGTCTTTGCTTGTTAAGTTGATTTCATTGACCTTCATCAGAACTTTAGACATGAAGAATTAACCTTTTTTTCCTTTGATCCAGGAGCTGGGTTTGGAGACAGATGACAAATCAGCATTGACTGGTTAGTTCTGGATGTACTATTTTCTATCAGGATATCTCATTGAATATATCGAGGATATTTATGTTTATATAAGTATTTAATACAAGGTGATTTTTTATTCTTTTCTTTGCTGCAGCAAAGTTCAAGGAAAGACTTGAACCAAAAAAGGAGAGGTGTCCTCCTCATGTCTTGCAAGCAATAGAAGAAGAGCTCACAAAGCTTCAGGTGCTGGAAGCTAGTTCTAGTGAGTTCAGTGTGACTCGTAATTATCTTGATTGGCTTACGGCATTACCCTGGGGAAACTACAGGTTCTGTATTTAAACATCCTGTTCCAATAATTTAGACAAATTCATTAGACTGCTGATGAATTGAGCTTAATCTTCATGGTTTTTCAATAACTGCAGTGATGAAAACTTCGACATCCAACATGCGCAAAAAATTTTAGATGAAGACCATTATGGTTTATCTGATGTTAAAGAGAGAATATTAGAATTTATAGCTGTTGGAAAATTAAGGGGGACCTCACAAGGTTAGTTTAGTGCTAGCTTTCTATTGGTTACTATGTTTATTCTTTAACCTTTTTGTTTCCTAAATTATTATCATCTCCTAATTGATTGCTGTGGTTTTTTTCCCTACATTTTTGCTATGACTGATATCAGTGATGTGTTTCTGCATCAAACCCTGGCAGCTGGATGACACCTGGTTATCAATTTTTTGATAATATTTTGTCATAGATAATCTTGCTAAAACTTTTTGATCAGGATGATGGAGATGGATTTTACCTTTATATTCCGGTTTTCAACTATATCTTCTTACCTAGGCTTTTAATTTTTGTCCTGATCTTTCATGAAGGAATTGTTTTATACACTTCCTTTGAAAGAAAATGTGTTATTATGTCGGAATGTTGGGGCTTATAAAATTGCCATGTTTTATCCCCTTTGAGCATGGTGACTTTGAATAAATATTTAACTTCTATAGTGAAGGTTCAATATAATTCAATTCAATTTGAAAACAAGCAAATCCAGGTGAACCACATGTTCACATTTTGTCGTCAATACTAATACCTGGTTGCATGTGGTTATTGTTCTTTTTTTCCCTTGTCAGCCCTGTGCAAGAATTCATCTTATGCCACACACTATGAGATAAAATTTAGCTGTACTTGCCCTTTGTGCTTGACTGATAACATATTAGGACTAATCAACAGTATTTAGTTGGCTGATGTACCTATACACAACATAGCTCAACAAGATCATTCTTTTCTATTTGCAGGCAAAATTATATGTCTCTCCGGGCCTCCTGGAGTTGGTAAAACCAGCGTTGGTCGTTCAATGGCACGAGCATTGAATAGAAGGTTCTATAGATTTTCTGTAGGAGGCTTGGCTGATGTAGCTGAAATTAAGGTCCAGAGACCAAGTCATTTTGATGTCCACATCTTGGAATCAATATTGATACTCTAGCTTCTAAACAGTGTAGGATTTTACTTATCTGAAAGTCATTTGTGATCATTATAACCTTTATCCAGGGCCATAGGCGCACCTATGTTGGTGCAATGCCAGGAAAGATGGTACAATGCCTCAAAAGTGTGGGAACAGCTAATCCTCTAGTTCTCATAGATGAGATTGACAAGGTATTAATATGCTTTACATGACCTCTTGTAATTTAATGATGATTTTGATGCATCAATTTTTGCACTAGTTTGAATTTGCTGGATTAAGTTTCCTCCTGATCTTGTGACTTCTGATGACATTTGATGTTTCCAAACTTTTCTGGTGATTTATTGTTGCGACAGTTGGGGAAAGGACATGCTGGTGATCCAGCGAGTGCTTTGTTAGAGCTTCTAGACCCCGAGCAAAATGCTAACTTTCTTGACCATTATCTTGATGTTCCATTGACTTGTCCAAGGTGAGCCACTGCTGCTGTGAAGAATTCTTGGACTTCAATGTTTAAAATTTTCATGTTTACCAAGTCCAAGTATTATTCGTAGGTTGATAACATATTTCATATCAATCTATTACCGGTGAGTGGAGTGCAGAAGCTTGTTACATGAGCATGTGATTTATTTGAACTTTTGAAGCAAGAGTCTGGCAAATCATACATGGTTGGGGGGACAATTATAATTAGGCATCTCATGGACACATGCTTGAACACTACAGCCCATGTTAATCTACACAAATGTTTGCATAAATTTCCCCACATTGGACCATGAAATGGATTGGATGGGATTCATGACTCACAAGAGATAATATCATGAAAATGATGGCATTATTTTTAAACTAGCTAGTCAATATATATCCATCTTTAATATATCTATAGAGCATTATTGTGGAAAAGAGCCAAAAAGATAGAGCAGACTAACTAGATGCTGGCAATATGATTGAGATAATGCTGAAAATCATAACAGAATGGACTCTCCCTGATGAGCACTGTTCCTTAAACCACTGTTATTTTGGACATAGATTTTCAGTTCAGTCCTATTAAATGGAGATAGTTTGATAGTTTTAGTAATGTCCTATGTGGCTACAAAGGGATCTAGAACTCCTAAAAGATCATTGTTCAAAATCTAGATTTTTACCTTTCTCCTTGATGGCCTCCATATCAGCCTAGACTCTTTAGTCTATATGCATTTCCAGTTTTTGACATATTATGGACAAATTATGTTATGTGGTTATAAATTACCTGTCTGATATGCTGTTCTTCTGGTGATAGTCTTGTATTACTAGTGCAAATATTAGTGCCCTCTGGCATTTTGATACCCCCAAAATGTTTGCATTGTGTCCTTTGGATAATTCTTTGCATCAATGCTGATTAGTAATAGGATGTTTATTGTAGTATGCTATAGTACATTTGTAAGTGATGTTTTATGGTGGCATATAATCCCAATCTGAACATGCACCAGATATTTTTTCCATTAGCTTTTTAATTTAGATAAATATGAACATGTTCATTACTTTATTCCATCAGTGCGACATTTTTGGTTTGTCATATTTGACATTCACTTTTTCAATTGTCATGCTTATCTTGTCCTGTTCAGATGCAAATTCTAGCTTATAGATTCACTGAGCAGTTTGTTCAATTTATGTTTGTTTCTTGAATTTCGACATTGTTTATAGAGAAAATGAGAATGCAAAGATGGGTGTTCTGGTTCTATTTAAACAGAAAGCATGCATGTCACGTGCTTTTTCTGTAATCACATTTCAGTATAACCTAATACATTTCTTGTAAAGAGCACTTATATCTATCAGTGTTCGCTGTACCGCCTGATACGGGGCGTACCATACCATTCTCATACGCCGTCCCATACCGATCAAGTATGTGGTAGTTTTGTACTAGTCCATACCACGTACCGACACTGTGAAAGGATGATACCGGTATGGGGTCCAGCATGGAGATGACGAACCTTGATATCTATCATATGAAAATACCAGAGAATGATGCTATGTGAAAGAAATGGACCATTCTCTTCTTGATGATGGTGCTGTGTTCATGACCTGTGTGGTTCAGAACATAGACCTTTTTTCTTTTTATTTTTAAGTTGCTCTAGACAACCTCCACCCCTCCCTAAAACACACACCCCCCACCCCCAAAAAAAAAAAAAAAATCTCACTTACCCTTCTGCTTAGTTTCATCAAATTCATGAAACTGTAATATTTTTAATATTGTGGTATTGAAACCAACTTACATATGAGATGGGCCTTGTGGAATGATATTTATAATTAACGTACAGATATTTCCAAATAAAAATTGAAGACATGACTTATAGAATTAGTTGTCATATAGGTTGCTACATCTTGAACCTCGCATGCTATCTTTCAGCAATTTGAAGAACTAATAAATCTTTCAAAGAAAAAAAAATGCAAATTCTGAATCAGAATATATATAATTTTAAATAACATAGAGATATTTAATAATGAACTGTGTGAAATTGGAATCTGTACATTATTAAACAAGAAATGATTTTATAGATGTGGAAACTATTTCACAGATGATAATCCCGAGTTCTTGACCTGTGTGGTCAAGAATAAAACTTTTTTTAAGAAAATAAGAACTGTACTGGCTGCCAAAGGAAAAAACCCGTTGTTGTTTGAAGATAAAAGTTCTGTTTAAGAAGAGTCATACTTATTGGAACAAAGGTTGTCTCACATTTTAAAGGTATGAGTCTTCTTTACTAGAAGGACTTTGATTTTCTAAAATAGGGTTGTTGACCACAAAGTTGAGCTTGGCACCATGATCAGTGAAATATGCTTCACATCTATTCCATTCGCTGTCCAAATTTTACTGTTGGCTTTTTTTTTTTTTTTTGCAACAGCCCGCAGATGTTTCTTACTAGAAGATTTATTAGTTCTTGGAAGTTTGAAACCTACCCCACAAAACCTGAGCATTAACTAGCTCATATGTTGATCAAATCTATATAATAATAAAATAAATTTTGTGCTCAACTTATATTTTGGGTAATTTGAATGTTTATACTAAATGATGTTTTTTCAGCATTTCTATGATGTATAATGCTAGAAAAAGGACTTACAAAGGGGAGGACATGTTTCTCTTCCTAAAAACAATCTGTAAGGTAATATTAAATGTTATCGCCACTGTACCATCTCATGTGTAGTCTTCCCTAGCTTGAAAGTCATTAGGGAGGGGAAAAAATTCAATTACATGAATCAGTGGAATTTAGCAGAATAGCAAGTAGGAATTCTTTTTTGGGAAGTAGGAATTCTTTTTTGTAAAGGTCTTTCATTTTTATCTTCTAAAATAGAATTAAATTCTCAATCACACTGATCAATAGATGTATGAAATATTGTGAGATCTGATTAGTTTGGTAGAATGGACTTTCTTGTAAAAGATGTCCTGTTCCTTCTCACGCCGAAAATTTTGGGTCTGTCCTAAGTCTTCACCTACCCATAACCACGATCAATGACCATAATTCCCTTTGGCTACTCCTTCCACTATGCCCAACCCCTTTTTCCTTACCACCTCCCTCCACCTTTCAGCAGGAGGACTTTCGTGGGGATAGATGGTGAACCAAAGAAGAGGGAGTGAGTCTGCACATTAGGAAGAGATTGTAATTTGAGGGCTTGAGTGGCTGAAGATGGAGGGAGAAGTTGGGTCATTGTTGGTAGGGGAGAGGAGGAGAAAGGTGGGGGAGGTGGGGGACAATGATGGGAGTAGATGGCTGACTTACAGCAACTTTTGGTCGGAGCTGCCATGATGGTGTTTGAAGGTTGTGAACAACTTGGGCAGATTGTGGTGGGGTGCATGATCTGTACCAGAGAGACTATGCTGAAGTTTTTTTTTTTTTCCTTTTTTCTGTTTAAAAAAAAAAAGAAACCTCTCATAATTTTGTACTAGCAGAAGCATATAATAGACAATTCTTATGGAATTTATGCTATATATTTAAGGGCAAGAAGCCTAATCAGTTTATCTAAACATAAGCATAAATAAGAGAGAGAGAGAGAGTTGAAATAGATATTACGCATGTAAGGCGTTTATAAGCTTTTGAACTTTTGCAAATGGCACACATCTATAAGTAGGTGAGACAGTAAGTGGTTCAAATAGAACTACCATTTGGTGAAATAAAATCATCCATGTGTTCAGGCGGTGGACTTGTATTGGACATACTGTATAACATGTAGATGATACTTCTAAGCCATAACCGATATGGTTGTCTCTACTGCCAATGTACAGAAACAGAAATTTCAATTTGTTCATCACCTAAAAGCATGGGTATCTAAATGCAACTGGTTCGATAATTTTTCCTCCTAAAATTCAGACTCAAGCCAAGTTCTACTTTGATTACTAATTTCCTATCCATGTTATGATAATTTGATACATAATGAACATTGACAGTCATTTGACTGACTTACTTTAAATGCTTATGCTATTGATGATCTATTTGAATTTCATTTTTAATGTCTCATCATGTTCTTTGCACAAGGGTGTATGTGTGTTACATTTGGCATGGGAGTATCATGGGCACATGCACATAGACACGTGCACACATGCACAGATATGCATACATGAAACTCTAATTGTCATTTCAGTTATTTCCAGAATATTTTCCATCTCTTCTCTCCATGTCCTCATGTTGCAATTTTATTTGCATTCAGATATCTTAGCTAATTTTACATGTGAATGTATTTACAGAATTACTCTTCCATTAGAATATCTTCTGACACCATTTTGCTTATTAAATTAGGTTCTGTTTGTTTGCACAGCAAACATAGTTGAGATGATACCAGACCCTCTTTTGGACAGAATGGAGGTCATTGCTCTTGCTGGTTATATCACAGATGAAAAGATGCATATTGCAAGGGACTATTTGGAAAAGGCTACTCGTGAAGCTTGTGGTATCCAATCGGAACAAGTATGATTAATGCTCCACTCATATTTTTGACCGTATATCACCCTGAATTAGTTGCTGGAAGAGGTCAGTTTTCTTTCAATTTAGCTGAAATTGGCATATTGTATTTCATATCATGTCAAGAAATATCCCAAACAAAACAGATTATATATAAGTTTTTGTGTGCATAATAAAATATAAATTTGTGCCTTTGGTTATGCCAATTTTCTTTCGAGCTTGCCATTAGATTTTCTAACCAAATCTTAGCAAAAGACATTCTTTTATAGTGGTAGAATATTGTTCACAGGAACAAGCAGCCCCTTTTATTCCATGTAAACCCCATCCTCCCAAAGAATCCTAATATGTTTTCCATCTCACATTCTGTTACAGTCAAAGTAAGATTAGAGATCAAACTTGTTCCAATCTTCTCCATATGTGAACTCCCTCTCTCTACCCTCTCCCCTGTGCCCCCACCAATCATCTTTGCCAGTCAAATCTCTCCTTCTATATCCTTAAGAAACCTTTCTTATTAGAACACCCTTTTCACTTAATCTTCATGAATAAAGAGAAAATGATAGATAATTTGTCCTCTCCATCTCTTTCCTAGATATTCTGGTCTTATCTTTCACATATGAAATATTTCTATTAAGACTCTTGTCAAAGCATAGAAAGAGAATTGTATTAGAAGATTGAAGGTATAGTAGGGGAAGTTTTTATTTCTCATGGCTTTGTTTAAATTTTTATTTTTACTTATTTTTGATATTTTAAATTTATAAATAGAATTTACATTATTGTTCAACACATTTCTTTCCTTTCTTATTATTTTTATACTTGGCATGCATTGCATGTTCTTGTAGATTAGTGTTTGTGACTGTGTGTGTATTAGAAAATCATTGTCAGAGAGAGTAGAGCTACATTCTTCATTGGTAGTATCAAGGCTTTCAATTTGGCTGGTGCAATTGTGGATGGAACAAAGAAAGTTTATCGGTAACTATTGATAATGTTGCAAGGTTTTGAAATATTTGTATTACTGTGATAGCATCGCATTGCTTAATTTGAGATACTCAATTTTCTTTTTCCAACCTTTTAGCTAGTGAATGGGCCTGTTCGAGCTTTCAATGGTTCTGAAGTCATAACAATGATTCTAAATGAATGATTATGGAGTGGTGCCTCCAGCTCCTCCTCCCCCCTACCCTGCTGGGAAAAGAAAAAAAAAACCTTTAAAAAAGGAGAGTATTCTCATTCTTCTTTTGTTTCTGGTCATATAATTTACTCTCTTCTAGACAGTAGACACATCATCTGCATAAGCAATATTCTTCAACTCATAAATGGATTCTGATCATTGCACTAGATACTAGGGATCTGGATCTCATCATAATTTTTTGAAATATATTTTTGAATAAAACTTTCCCGATTAGTAAATCTCCAGAGATGTTACCTGTTACGTGGTTAGAGAATTATAGCAGTTACAGTATGAGACAGACAAACATTACAAGCATATCAGTGCCTTTGAATTATCATGAGCCGAAAAATATTGTAGAATTCTGATCCATGATTTTTGCCCTGTTGGATTTTCATCTTAGTATTTGATTTGGCGGATTTTTAGCTTTATACATGGTGACCGCATTTAGATGGGAAAAGGCTCTGACTGATTTGGTCATGGTAGCAATCTTGTCCAGGGGAATTATTCACTTGAGAAATTCTTTAAATACCTATTGTTTTCCACATATTTAGGACTTCAAATTATTAATCCATAAACTTTTTAAGGATCATTAGCAGATTAATCAAAATAAGTCGAAAATGAAAACATAAAACGTAATTTATAGCTCCCATGCATAAATTATTCCATTCATATTTTTTTGTCTTGGGGTTAAGCAGGTACCTGATCTTGGAGATTAATTTCAGAAGATGCTATAATGAGTTGGTCCAGTTGGTTGGTAGCACTTGATTTGGCCAATGTTCTAACTTGGTTGTGTCAAATGACACACTTCACGGGCCCCTCAAAAGATTGTTATTCATGAACTTGAACACCTTTACGGAAACTAAAAGTTTTCTTCCTTTCTTTTTTTTTTGGGGGGGGGGTGCGGGGGGGTGTGGGAGGGACTGTAACAAAAACCTAAAAGTTATAAGTGGGATTTAAACATTAAATTGTTAGCTTTTGCCATCTCGAGATCATGGTGGAAAGCTCAATCCTTTGCCTTGTCTCACCATTTGTGTCTATATATTCCTCTGCATAGGGTCAGCAGGATGCTGAACAGGTGTTGTTGTGCTTATGTTATATTTGGTTTATAAGAAAGGTGGCAGAACACTGCTTCACTATGAGGAAAATTAATGTTTGAATCGTTCAGCATGAATGTATTTTCCTGGGATTAACCTGATGTAATTGGATTCTCAATTAGAACTCATATTTAGCAATAGTTAACATGGATTAGTGGTGGCTGAGTGTCTCGTGCTACTGATAGAATGTTTTACAGACATATTTATCCATGTAAATATGATCTGTGCTATAGTTTGTATTCTGTTGACACTTCTGATAAATGTATCCAGGTTGAAGTGACTGATGCTGCACTTCTTGCTCTGATAGAAAATTATTGCCGAGAGGCAGGTGTTCGGAATCTTCAAAAGCAAATTGAGAAGATATACCGCAAGGTTTGTGACCCAGTTGTTAGAAATTCAGATATCAAGTATCAATTTTTAAATCTAAATATTCATAATTTTATTATTTATTTTTCAAAGTAGTTGTTATCCTAGCAAATCCTAATCATAACTGTTGAACGTTGGGTTGCTTTTGATAACCAGCCACTAAGCTATCTATGTGCTTTCTTCAGAATAATTAATAATAACTTTGAACTTCAAAAGGTACTGTATCCAATCTGAAATGCATCATTACAACACAAGATGCATGTTACTAGGTGATATTTTTATTTTAGTTAGAATATTGGCATGAACACAACAAGATAGTTATGATGTTTTGACCAAAGTAAGGTTTGCCATACTAGTCAATACTGTACCATACTGATACCAAACCGGTATGCATTCTTGTACCACACAGACACTCAGTACACTTTGTCATCTTGTACTATATCGCATACCGACACTGTAATAGGGTGGTACCAATACAGAGTCTAGTACGGATGAACCTTGGGCCAAAGTATCTAATTGGTTGTTCCTATCAATGAAGAACTCAAAAGCCTTGATGTTTTATAACTAGTTTGCATTACCCAATATTTTTATCTTTTTATGATGAATAAATTGTACCAAACCAAAGAGTAAGACGAAAATGCTTGTGTTTATGAAAATCATATGCTTGTACAAGGCATTTGGTTATTTTTGTCATTACAAAATAGGTTCAGATGTGCTATTTGGAGAATTATGGGAAGGACTACAGAAACAATTAGAAATGCTAAATTATTGATCTGGTAGTTTTGGCTTTCTGAAATTTTATTTTAACAGGATATTTGTATTGGTGGATTTTCACTGGCAGCTTTCCAAATTGTTTATGTTTGTCTATTAAGCAAATTTTTTCCTTTACAAATTATTGCGTCAATTAATCCATCTTCTGGTGTAGTTGTACTTAATTGAAGTTTATTTTGTCATAGGTTTTACACCCCTTCGAGAGATGTTGGAAGTCAATATTTTTGTCATCAAAAGCTTTTCTGTGAAAGTCTCCCCTTTGAGCAGTGATTAATCTGAATGTTTTCTGGCCATTAAATATGCAGTAGGACTATTTTCATAAGCATACATGCATTTCTGTAACTATTGTTTATAAATTCCTAGTCGTTCCCATCATTCGCATTTTTATGACCATTGATGTATGTTGGATATTTAAATTTCATCTTTTCCTATTGGTGAAATTAATATTGTGATTTTTGAAAACCTTGAATATTTTTTCTATTCATGACTGATATCAATTGTATGCTTTAATTTCTGATAGATAGCTCTGCAACTTGTCCGTCAAGGGGTGTCAAATGAGCAATCTCCAGCATTCAGCCTTCAGCGAGGAGCCAAACAGCTCAGGGAGAAATCTACTGAAGAGCCTACTCAAATTTCAGATGATAGTCAAGGGGGAAGAAACTTGAGGATGGGAACTCTCACGAAATGGCTACAATGACTGCCTTAACAGAATCTGAACAAGCAACTGAAGACATGTTACATGAACGGCCTAATGGGACTGCCACAAAAGAATCAGAAGCAACTTCTCATGAGCATCCTGTTGAGCCACTGGAGAAGGCTGACAAAGTGCGGCCAACTCTCTTATCATCAGATGATATTGCAACAACAGACCACCCCATTGATTCAAAGGTATTTATCTAAGTGACTAAGACATGGATTTTATTGTAGTGTAAGAATTGGTTTTGCATGGATGCCTACAAGTGATTTTTCTTACAAATCCTGTGTAAACTTCTTTTTTTTTTTCACATTAGCAGAAGGATCAGTTAGATGATAGAAATTACTTTAATGTAATATGCATTTATGTTGACATATGCATAGTTATGCACCGTATATTCATTGCATCATGTATTCATTGATTTATTTCTTTATTTACAGGTCAATGTAGAGACAAGTGTTGTAAAGGATGTGAAGGTTGATAATGTGATTGAAAAGGTCGTAGTTGATGTCTCAAACCTGGCTGATTTTGTGGGCAAACCGGTATTCCGTGCTGAACGTTTATATGATCAGACTCCAGTAGGGGTTGTCATGGGTCTTGCTTGGACTGCAATGGGTGGTTCAACATTGTATGTTGAGACCACCCTAGTGGAGCAAGGAGAAGGAAAAGGTGCACTTCTATTGACGGGTCAGCTCGGAGACGTCATGAAGGAGAGTGCCCAGATAGCTCATACCGTAGCCAGAGCAATATTGCTGCAGAAAGAACCAGACAATCCTTTTTTTGCAAGCTCCAAGTTCCATTTGCATGTGCCTGCAGGTGCAACCCCCAAGGATGGACCGAGTGCAGGGTGCACCATGATTACATCAATGCTGTCTCTTGCCATGAAGAAACATGTTAAAAAAGAACTTGCAATGACTGGTGAAGTAACATTGACAGGACGGATTCTCCCAGTTGGTGGGGTATGTTGCCTCTGTGAGATAATCTTGATTCATCACTGTGACCAACCGACCATAATACTCGAAAGTTAGTTTTTTTCGTTTTCATGATTATTTTAAGAACTTCATGCATGTTTCTTATTCTTGTTTTGGTTTCCAACCACAGGATGTGCCACATACTCTCTGTCCTTCAATTCATCATATTTGTCTCTCTGATCTTTGTATTCTTTATGATTTACCATCCATTGAAGAATTACTGGAATCTAGGAGGTTTTGTTTAATATATATGCATCCTGATCAGTTTTTCCTGTCATATCCTGAATTTTTGAGTTGTAAACTGCAAGGCTTGAAATTTTTACTAAATTTGCAAATTTCTTGTATTCAATGAAAGTCATTCTGAAGTTTTATTTTAAAAATAACACAGCAATCATCAATATTTACTATTATTGCTGTCCTATGACTTTGTTTTTAAAAGTTCTATTCCTACCAAACAGGTCAAGGAGAAAACGATTGCTGCAAAAAGAAGTGAGGTGAAGACGATCATATTCCCATCAGCTAACAGGAGAGATTTTGATGAGCTTTCTGCCAATGTGAAGGAAGGCCTTGAAGTTCACTTTGTAGATGATTATAACCAAATATTTGAGCTGGCTTTTGGAAGTGACTCTAAACTACAAATCTAAGTCACTGATGCACTTGTATTGGGTCGTCACATGTTATAGTTTTCTCGATGACTTCCTGATGCAGCCACCATGGACCAATCCCAAAGAGAGTTGAGACTTTTATTTAGGTCATAGACAATTCCTAGCAAGGTTCCTGGGGCATCCGTGATTTTGAATGCTTGCATTTGCTGATGCCTGAAGATTGTTTATTAATTATATCTTACAACCTTTGTGGGGAAAAAAAAAAAGGAAAACGTAGAATGGCTGTATCAGTTGTGATCTTTTTTGGAGGTGGATGGTGGTCAAGATATAAATATATTATTTCATTGTTTTCATTTTCATTAATACTCAATGTAAACTACTCTCAAAACCGACATTTTTTATTCATTCAGATGTATGATAATAGTTGATTCCTAATTTGATCATTTTTGCTGGATTTGTTTCAACTTTCAACTCCTTGTATTTTTCCCCTTTTGATGGATGTGGTGGTAAAAAAATTGAATTGTCATCAATATTTGCATTTCAGCATTCATCAAATGCCGATTAGGGCATTCGTGTTATAAATACTAAAATTTGTACAAATTGTTTCTTTTTTAATTTATTTTATCCATTGTTGGCGACAATCCTGACATCAATTCTTCTAATTTAATCATGGTATTGTAGCAAGGGGTGTTCTAGTACTTCTTCATAAGTGGAATGTGCAAGATGATGACAAAAAATTGCAATGTAGCTGCCAGTGATTTTTAGCCTCAAATAATGTCCTTTAAAGCATAATGCAAACCATTCTCCCAATGTGATTCACATGTTGACCTCAACCTGAATGATTGATAGCATTACAAAATATCTAACAAAAAGATGAGATACCTTGCAGACTTCGCCAGTCAATGATCCACCATGACAAAAGGCTACTGGAGTTTAGCTGCTTTTCAGATTGTAAGTGGCAGAAAGCCTCAATAATGGCCATGGCCCATCGAACTCTTTCCTTATGATGTTTATTCTTTACTTAAAAAATGGTACATGTGGTGGAACCTCCGTATTGGATTAAAGCTATGGAGAGAGATTGTGGGCTCAACCATATCCATTCAAGTCCTTGTGGGAATTAGAATCCCATGATGCTATCATGGAATCAATCCTCAGAGATAGAGAACACCATCAATTCCAACAGGGATGGTAGGACCAGACCCAGACCCTCATCAGTCTTCAGCTTTACAGTGGCTCTTGAGAGGACTTCACATACATCAAGTCAACCTCACTCCACTTAATTTCCACAATGGCCAATTTGAGTGAGGATGCTGTTTAGATATGTTCCACCTTGGTAGTCCAGCCAATATTGCTTTGGCAGCTCCCTCCTCTTGAGTCCACTGCCGCTAGCGATTAACATGGGTCCAACCTCAATTCTTTTGAAGGGTTGTTGGGAGTAATTGTGGGTTGGATCAGATCCATTGCTAATAGACCGGTCTAACCAAGAAGCATCCTGCATAGAGATGGAAAGAACGCAACATACGTGCGTTCGCACGTATTGCTTTGCTGGTCCATCGGTTCAGTGGTGGATTTGATCCAACTAAAAATGAGGCATCTTTACGGACTTTTGAGAGTTTTAGTCAAGCCATCTTTGTTGGGGCATAACATGACTCATCACCCATTAATATTTGATGGTCAAGCTGCGGACGTCAGCTGATTTGCTGTATATGCTTTAACTAACGAATCAACTAAATGCTTGTCCGAGTGGACAGCAGTTTGGTGCCAACACTCTTCGTCATCTTACACATCAGCATTTGATAAACATGTTGATGTGGCGAGCTGTGAGGGGTCGAATTGCTGATATGGCAATGGTGGCACATGATCGAAAAAAAAAAAAAAAGAACAGAGTAGGTTCCCCATCAGATTAGATGCTCTTCGCTTTCACGTACCCTCGAATAGATTGGTGCCATAGATAAACAAACTAATAGTTAGAAGGGAAGAGACTGAAAGGGGATAAAATGCCCAACATTTCTGACAAGTGGATAAGGAGTCACTGGACTTGACCTACCTCTGATTGACCTCACTTTTTGAAGCGGAAAATGGCATGAGTGGGTAAGCTCATTGGAAAGGACAAGCACGAGCATGAGGGAGCGGCTTGAGCTGTACTAGATATTTTCCAAATGTGAAACACGTTTATGATTTTTATTTATTAATCTTTTATTTTGCACTGACAAATATTATATGGGTGGCAAGATACAAATCTTCGTATGACGGCTCGTTAAGATTAAAAGAAAGTTTATCTTGTGGTTGCACGTTGTTCAAGCGCGAATAGTGCATCCTCATTATCTTTTTGCCGCAGTTCCCCGCGGTACTTATATGATTGGCATAACTCCTGTTGAGGGTTACCATTTATTTTCAAAAAAATATATATATATATATTATGATTTCTTAATTACAAATATATATATATATATATATATATATATATATATTATTAGATATTAATATATTGAGTACAATCGATGTGTTAGACTAATTAATCAGAACGTACTATAAAATATCCATCTCATTGATGAATGCACATCATGTAGTTGTTTCAAAACCTACAATGCATGTATGACTGTGAGATGAGATATAAAGATGTAAAATATGGATAAATCATCCACATAAGTTCTTCGGGTAATAAAAATAAAAATCTTCAAGACGTGTTAACAAAAATGATTAACAAATTACATCTATATAAATCAACTACAAATGGATAGATCGCATGCATATAATAATCATGAAATATTAAAATAAAAAATCAAGAACTCTGTTCTTTTTTTTTCTTTAAAAATTTTTGGATAGACTTATTCTTTGATCCATATGGTAGACACAATTAATGAGAAGTCCCCAACTTAACATCTAATCCATATATATAAATCTCACTATCTTTTAACTTTAGTTAGATTTCTATATAATTAGAAAAAATAAATAAAAAATTTTTAATTTTTTATTCATTAAAAAAAAAAAAACTTTCCTTCCCATGTGTCTTTCTTCCATATTTTCTTCTTTCCCACGTCCAAGCAAGAAAAAAACTCTCCCTCCAAATCCGATCATTTTTCTCTCCGATCTCTTTCTAACATTAACTCTATTTTTTAAAAATTTTTTATTATCCATTCAAATCCGTATTTTTTGAGGATTCTTTTTGATACTTATAAGACTTTATTTTCATCTAAATTTGATTGTCAATTTTTTTTTTTTGACTTTTAGATCTAATTTTTAGATTCCCTCTCGTTTCTTCTCGGTCCAAAGAAGAAATAAAATTCAAAATTATGGTAGAAATTTGAAATTGTAATTAGAGTAAAAAAAAAAAAATGAAATTCAGATTTAGATGCTGAGTTGACGGTTTCTCATTGGCTATGCTGAGTTGGCGCCTTCTTCCCTCCGCAAATCCTTAACCGAGAGATTTAATAAACGGACTTGGCGACCTTTTCGAAGAAAGTCGGCGGACACCGTCCGATTTTCAATGTTTCAATCCAGGCCGTCCGATTCTGAATGCTTGAATCCAAGCCGTCCGCTTCGTCCGCGCATCCGCCAGGCGCCGCCGCTCTTGAGGTGGCATCGTCCAATGGGAATTAAATATGGGCTTCGGCGATCCTAACTAACACCCCCTCCTCTCTCCATTGCCTTCCCTCCCAAGCACTCTGTTTCCATAAAACGGCCTCCCCTGATTTGGAAACAGAGCTCCTTTCCTCTCCTCCATCCCTTATCTCTTTCCTTTATTTGTCGATTTTGCTTAAAAAAGGTTGGATTTTGTAATCGCCTGTTTTTTCTACTTCATTGTAGTTCTAAACTTATCTTATCTCGTCCGATATCTTTGATTGTGTTAGACCCCATCTAAATCGAGTGGTAGCTAATTGGATGGGAAGATTGGATGAGAACGGTTTTTTTTGTCTATGTTTTTATTCATTTTATATTATAATCTCATCTCATTAAATTGTTCCCAACTCAGCTTGGATTTTTTTTTTTATAATTTTTTTTTTGTCTGTTATAAAAAAATTATGTCTTGGATGGGTACTGTGTTTTGAAAAATTAACATTGATTTTTCTTTGTTCTGTTTTTTGGTCGTAAAAAAAAAAAGAATCCCATTACATTGATCAGATTTGAAGATTGGTCGGATCATGTAGATTGGAATATGGATATATTTTTACGAGATGTTATTTTTTTTTTTTTCACAAATAATATGTTATTTATTTATTAGTTTTGTAGAAGATGATGGGTGAAAGTTTTGGGTTAGAAGGAAGTTTCGAATGGGCTGAGAAGGAGGGGCCCTATACTAGTTTGCTGGCTTTGGAGAGTCCCATGCTTCAGCAAGAAAGTAGACCTAAAGATAGCCCTGAAGAGCCAGAGCCAAATCCAAATTGCAAGAGGCAGAAGGTTTGTTCTTTTTCTATCAATTATAGGTATAAGTCAAAAAAATAAGTTGCATTAAAAATAACTTTTTCAGATGCACTAATGAGAAGATATATTCTATGTATATTTAATGAAATGCAAGTCATTATAGCAAAGATTAAGCTCCATTACCATCAAATGAATTGTGAATCATGTGAGAAAAATTGATACCTTCATCTTTTGGTATTTCCAAAGCTCTAGCAAGCATCTAGATGTCCTTGTATCGATGGGGTTTTTATGTGCTAATAGTAAATAATTTAAATTAGATTCATTTAGGGAATGTGTGTTGTCCCTAAGTTTTATTTAGATCTATATTAAACGTTTTCAAATGTTATAATGCCTATGTTAGCAAGATAGAGATTAGGAAGTAAATTAGGTTAGACTAAAGCAAGTTAATCAAGTTATCTTGATTTAGAGGGGAAAAAATCAATATTGATAATAATCATGGGCCTGAAACTGTCCATCATTTGTTCTTTCAATACTTCTTTTCAATGATTTGGAAGACAGTTTGCTCTTTGTTAGGTGTTCTTTGCCCTCAATATTCTTTTGAATTTCTTTGTTTTGAATAATGGCATAGAAATTTCTCTAACCCTACTTAGTCTATCATTCTCATGTTGATTGTGGCCATAGCTTGGGCGTGTTGGAAGGAACGAAATTCTATAATTTTTCTTAATAAGCAATCTTCTGTGGTACCTATAGTTTCGAGAGGTCTCCATTTATTTATGATTGCTCATCCCTACATGATCATAAAAACATGGCTTTTTTGGAGAGTTATGGTTGAAAATAAAACAGCTTCCACTGCAACTTTTGGAAGACTAAATTTTCATTTCAGTGGATTTCTGTCTTCCATTTTCCAGAGAAATCTTATGTTTCTGTTTACCTTCAGATTTGGCTTTATTATAGACTGGTTTCAGCATATCTGTTATTGGCAGATTCACTATCTCTTCTCTCTCATGATTGATCTGTTAGAATTGGAGCCTGTTCAGTTCTTTTTTTCTTTTTTCCCACTCTGTTATCAAACTGACCCTGTAAATTATCTTTTTAAATAAAATTTGGCTGGTTAATCCTTCTCAGGAAAAAAAAAAAAAAAAAGAAAGAAGAAGAAGATAATAAAGGTATAATCAAGTTGCGTGTTTGAACATTTTTAGATAGTTTGGTTTGGGGTTTGATCATGAGCTTACATTAACAGGTTCCAGTCAGTTTGAGATTGAAGGAGGTACAACTGTATAAGTGATGTTTTAACAGATAATTATTTGTATTACAAGATTTTCAAGTGGCATTTGAACTAGTTTAACCCTGAAGCCATTGGCTACATGAAATCAAGTTTGGTTTTCTTCTAACGATACTATGGTTAGTTCTTGTTAGAAATTTTTTTACAAAGCTAATTTTTTATTGAGTTCTCAATGTATCTTTTATTAGTTTATTTATCTTTTCTATTTGGAGATACTTGTTTGGTAATTTATTTATTTTTAATCTGTGCAGATAGATTCATGCATTGACATGACAGAGGAACCCAGTCCTCTAGGTTTGATTTTACGCAAAACTCCATCCTTCTTGGATCTCCTTCAGATGAGGCTATCTCAAAAGAAGATTACTCCTCTTAATGAACCAACTTCAAGTACTAGAATAGCAAAACAAAAGACCAGAAATGACAAATGTAACACGCAACCCATACCAATGAAATGGAAGGCTTCAAATTTTCCTGCATCAAAACTCAAGATCGGCTCTTGGGAGGTAATCTTATGTTGATAGAACAATTAAGAAAAAGCAAATGCTCAATACAAAACTTGCTAATTAGATTCTCTTCTTCGCATCTAACATTTTTTTTTAAACTGTCAAAATTTTAGAGAAAATCAACAAATGAAGGTGATATTGTGGCTAAGTTTTATTATGCTAAGCGAAAACTTGTTTGGGAGATACTAGAAGAAAGATTGAAACAAAAGCTTGAGATCCAGTGGACCGATATCTCAGCAATCAGAGCACGCTTCACACAGGATCAACCAGGCATTCTGGAAGTTGAGGTTAGATGACTTCCTTAAACATATATTCTCATTCTATTGATCACTTTTGCAACGTTTTTATTCGATAGACTTCTTTTGTTGTCATAAACATGTTTTGAACAAATTCTGGACTTTGAATGTTTTGTTGAAGTTTCTTAATGAGTTCATTCTTTTAATAATAAAAATTTGGAATATTTTTTTGGTTTGGTAACTAAATTATTGGGTACATAGAGCAGTTAAGGCAGCAGCCCGTGTTCTTTAATGAAGTAAATCCACAGCCAAGAAAGCATACTAATTGGGAAGCTTGTTCTGATTTTACGGGAGGGAATGCAACCTCATACAGGTATATAAAAATTACATTTATGTCAGTTTCTTGGAGCTCTGTCATTTTGCTAAGCCTTTCAATGGATTTTACACCTTCAAATATTTCCATATTTGTTGGAATATACTTATTTTCTTTTGAGAGGGAGAGAGAGGAATATATTTTTGATTGATGAAGTAGATAAGTCTTTTGATTTAGTATCCAGTCCTTCAATGCTTGGTCCATGTTAAACTACATCTATAGGAGGTGCTTCCGAAAGTGTCAAGAACAAACAAAAACAAAATAATTGCTTCTTTGGTAAATTTATGTAATATTCTCATAGCATTTTTCTTATTTTTATTTCTTTCAGGAGGCACTATCTTGAGTTTCCAGAAGGAATTTTGGAGAAACATTATGAAAGGCTTTTACGTAGTGATGGTCGGCTACTTACATTGAGCCAGAATGTCTTTGCAAGCCATGATTCTCAGTTTTTTGAAACCATTAATAGGGACATGCAAGATACATGCATGTTCAACCCAAAATTTCCACCTATTTTAAATCAACCATCCAGCAACTGGTGTTCACCTCATCTAAATCATATCGACAATCAAGGGAGTGCTCCTACTCACATCTGGACTTTTGAATCTCTTGATCCATCTGTTGGTGCCAACCATCCACATTCATTGCTGAAACCAACACCTGGAGTCATGCAAATGAATTCACCAATGTCAGGTAATGTCTTAATTTCACATCCTGTCACTCTAGTGAGATGAGGGATCCTAATCGTTTCTTTCTTTTCCTTTTCAAGTCATGGAGTACCCACCTCCCATGGATCAAGCTGCAAGTTGTTTGAATCCAAGGATATCCTACTTGGGTAAATCATTGCCTCATTAATCTTTCATTTCATTATGTGGTGTTCTACTACCATGAGCTCTATCTAGGATTTTTTTTCTTCAATGTGGCAGACAACTTTGCACTTAACAATGGCACCTGCACAACAAACTCTACCCTAAACAGAATGACTCAGCTTTGCGATGAGGACATTCAAAGTTTGAGAAGCATTGATGACATAAGCGAGCCTGGAATCCTGCAGCTACCCTCGGGTGCCTATGCAACTCCAGCTCCTAATTTTCTTTCTCGACGAGTCTCTGCTAATAACTTATCAACTGATATAGCTGAAACAGAAAATTTCCATGCCCCCATACAAGATCTACAATCACTCGAGGAGCAATTATTGAGCGACTCAGATGATCTGGATACATTTGCTTCTGATGACTCTAGACTTCTTTCTAAAGTAAAATCTATTGGATCACTCATTGCCTTCGAAGCACTACCAGATTCACAACCAAGATCCTCAAATGGATTGGATGATAGTAGTAACCAAAACACCGATGGCACAGACTCTCCATTGGAATCAAGGGACTCCAGGCAATTTGACAACGAGGAGCAAACAGATATTAGCAGCTTGTTTCAAAGGACTGACCATGTTGACTCGCATTCCGTATTGTTTTTTTGATAAACCAGTATGGCCTTGTTCTAATTGCCAATGACTTTAGGAGAGAATTTTTGGGTTCCCAAATGCAGTCTTTTTGTACTCTCTGTAGGGACAATATGGGAGTACAGCTTAGATTAGATAATATTTGACATGTGGAACTTACTGGAGTAGAGTTTGCTTTCCAGATGATCGGAAAGTCTCTAACCTGTAGGTTCTCTCTTTACGAGATATTATCTATATTCTGATGTTCCTGTTGACTGTTCTTCTTTCATTTGCTTAATGAAAGTTATTGGGCTTTAACCAAATGAGTTATTTTGGACTTTCTGCATCTTTATATCCAGATATCATTACCATTTCATATAAGTTATTGCACTACTAAAATGGTTCATTTCAATTTCTTTTGCACTTGTTTCACTGAACAATTCAGATTGCCATCAGTACCCTTGCCAGTCAAAGCACCAAACAGGTTATTCTACTGATGCATGTCTATTTCCTGGTTGTTTCTCTTTCATGGTTATACTCTCTCTCCCTCTCCCTCTCCTCTCTCTCTCTCAACAGCCCCCGTCTCTCTCTCTCTGCACTTCAACTTATGTACTACCACAAGCCTGCAACCCATGCAACTCACTTGGGCAGAGATGGCTCGACTAAATGGTCTGGAAGTCTGGAACTGCATATTGCTTGCTTTGAATGATAAGAAGGTATTTATGTTTTGAATTATGATGCCAGTTGACATGATTTAGTTCTAACCATTGGAAGCATCATCATGTAGAACTACGGCAGAGTGCTCAAGCTTTTGAATATGAGCTTTTGCTATTGGTTTTGAATTTGATCAATATCCGAAAGATAGTTGTTATGAAAGGATTTTACCTTAATGACACTAAAATGACATCACAGCGACTAAATTTAATCTTGACTCTCTTTATGAAGGAAAACTGAAGATTAGCCAGGGTAACAACGTTGGTTCTCACTTCTCAGTGTTATGAAAATGGTTGTTTGCATGAATATTGTAAGAACAAAATGGATTCGAAAGATGGCAATGAGTGCCCAAGTTCGTGGCACTGAAAAATTTCCAAGCTTTTCGTTTAGGCCTATCAAGTTATAATGTACCTATTGTTTATTTTATTTTTTTAACCTCTGGTTGCATTATAATATTTTAAAGCGGAGGAGTATTGCTTTTTTGACAAAAACAAAAAAAAAAGTTCTTAACAATGCTAAAGAAAAAAAGCAGAAAGAAACGTGCAGACTGATAGAAATTTGAGATTTGTGAATATTCATTTGTGCACCTAATAAACATCCATGCAATAAAGTTAGAGTTTTTGACACATATATGTCTAAAAAGATCTTTGCAGCCTCAGCCGCTATTAGAATGTCAGCTTGGGAACTGAGCGAGATCGCCGAGATGTGTCATGTGAGTGAGGCGTTCTTGATTTTTTTTTTTTTTTTTTTATTTTTAATTTTTTATTTTGTAAGGTGGATATACTGTACATTCCTCGTATGTGAGTCAGAGTACAAAAGATTGGAGTGGGGAGGGGGAAGGGAGTAGCAAAAGTGGAGTCCTACAGTGTAATCCCTGTGTGACACAAGCATTTTCTGGATAAATATAATGATAAGATTCAGTTCGTTGGTCCAAGAGTCATGAACATTAAAGTAGGTACACAGCAGACTCACACACGCTGTATCTAACACTAAATTGGCAGGATAGTCATATAAGTCAGGCTGATAATAAATAGCCACTGCTAGGCCTCACTTCTAAGCAGCCAAAATAGGCTTTTCAATTAATTTTTTTCCTTTTTTTCTTTTTCCACCCTGCCCTGCTAAGCCATGCAATGTTAAGCTGCGCTCAGTCAGACTCCATCCTGTGCATCACTAGCCTCCAACATCACCTAATTACAATCTCAGAAACCTCCAGAGCACATAACAACATTTAAACATCCAATTTAGAGATTTAAGAAGGCTCTAAGCTCTATTTTTCTCTATCTTCCCAATATGGCTCTCTTAGAGCAAGAGCCTAGTTTTTCCAACCGGAGATCCAAGATGTCGCACTAGGAAACATTTGTTACCTAACTCCTAACAATTCTTTCATCAAAATCTTCCCCTACTCATTGCTTCCATTCCCCATATCCTACTTCTTTAAAGCATATCATTTGTCGTGGAAATGACTTGGTGGAATTTATACCTCTAGCTGTTGTTGAGTAAAGAACTTGCACGAATCTTAGATTTCTTGGGATGGAAACATCCCCAGCCAGCTGAGCCCTCCACTAAACAAGCTAAAGAGTATCTTTGCATGTGTTTTTTGGTATATTTGGGCTGATGTTTCTAAAAGCAGACCTTCCGAAAAAAATTTTCATCAGCTAATAATGCATGAAAATTGCATCATAGAGATGTTTCCAAATAGCATTTAGGGTGGAATGTTCCTTAAAATAAATAAGAAGAAAAAGCTTAAACAAACTTTAGCGACATGGAGTGGATTCAATGATGGTCCTTCCATGGATTGGGAAAATAGATTTTTATATCAATTGTTGGGCATTGGATTTATTTTTTTTTAAGGAAGAGGGAGACTAATGGCATATCACCATCAGTCACCAGATTTATTAACATAAGAGTAAAATTTACAAAAAGGAGAATATACATATTAACAAGAACTTTGACAACATATGCAATAAAAAGTAGGGGTTTGCCAAAGAAAGAGAAAAAAAAAAAAAAATTCAAGACTTAGAAGAGAATTTGAAATAAAAGACAATAGTGGAGAGGATATTCTTAGCCACCGACAATATATGGGAGTTTCAAGCAAAATCTTCAAAATACTGCAAGTCTTATTCATCATCGTTCCAATAGCAAAATAGAGCCAAACATGAAATAGCAAAGATATCAAATAAAAAAGTACAAAAGCCACAAAGCATGCAATGTCGTAAAGTTCTACATCATCATCCCAAAAAATGAGTGTACACAAGTAGCCTCAAAAGTTGGTTAAGAGGAAAATAGGAACAACAGTCAACAACACTCCAGATCAGAAAAGAAGAAGTGAGCCATCGTACTCAGAGTGGAGGGCATTGGATTTACAATAATAAATTGCATCATGTTTTATATCAAACCTGGTTTGAGTTGATGACCTTAAACCAATATCCTTATAAATTTGGCACTACGGTAACTTATGAAAAGAGTGATTCATATGAGATGCTTTGGAATGATGAATTCCCAATAGAAATGCAATTCCAAGCATGTTTTCTGAGCTTTATTTCTTAGTTTCAGTATAGGAATGCATTGATTACCGAATTTTCTGGCAAAATAGGCTAGATTAGGAAAGCAAGAGGAGGTTTTCATCATTTTACAAGAGCTAGTATGTGATGGCCCACAGAGCTGGCTTGATATTATGGTCATTGATGGGACCTGCAAATGAGTTGATTTACCTGCATTTGATCCAGATCTCTCATGCCTTAAAAAAAAAAGAAAAAAGAAAAAAGAAAAACCAAGAACACCTGTTTGACAAACCCAAAGAATGCATCCATTCACTTGTTGAATGATGCCCAGGATTTACTCAGCCCAGGTCCATCCTGATCCAAGCCATTTGTAATCCCGGCATCACAAGACCACAGATATTGAACTATTGGTTTAACCAAATATTGTGAATAAGTAAAACCAATGACTCTCCCCTATGCCTCAATAAAAAAGCATAAACAACCAACCAAATAAATAAATAAATAACAGACTATATACAAAACCTCCAACTTATACTCTTTTAAGTCTTACCTACCTGGTAGCTGCTTTCCCACCCACTCCAAAGGCATGAACACATGGTGTGAGGTCACCATAAAGGCAGGCTAACATAGATGGCAGCTCGGAGTCTACAGTGAAACGAAAAGGGGGCGGAAGGTGAAATGGTGGGAAAAAGGATTGTAGCCGTTACAATTCAAACATGGAGGAGGTGACCCCAGCTTCCTTGTGGACCTCTGTTTCAATTTAATATATCTGGAGAAAAAAAAAAAGTGGCTACAGATTTCCCAGAGAGCAGGACCGCTAATTATGCGATACCCACTCTATCTCTCGCATGTTTTTTTTCCCCAAAAAAGAGAGAATAAAAACCATATTAACCCTTCATCCTTTTCAACTCAATCACTGAACAAGCATGTTTAATACTTTAATCCCTTCTTGATTAATAAGTGCATTAACATATATAAATGGGTAAATCTATTTTGGAAATAACCATCGAATGCCCATACATATGGTAAAACTTCAATGCATTATAACAAAATTATTCCTATTCCTCACCTTGAAAAATATTTCCAATCTCAATTAAGCTAAGAGCATGGATGATTTATACATATATTAAATTAAAGTTAATAAAAAAATACTAGTGATAATTTAAAGAAATTATATGACCTATCAATGCCAAACACTTAAGAAAATGCAATCAAAATATTACAATTTTTAGAAAAAAATAATTGCGACAATTAAGCTGTAGCTCTATTAGTAAATTATAGTATGATTTTATCAATTTATTCATAGGCTCTGGCTATTTCTGTTGCCTATATTACCATTGTTCCATTATATTTTTTTTTTTTGAAAAAGTGCGAGTAAAATGCATGAAGTAAGTTTCTAACAATGATATGTGATGCAGGGTTTATTATCTATCCAAAGAAATATAATTTGCTTGCCGTTGATGCAAGAACCATAAGATTTTTTTTCATATATATATATTTTCATATAAATCTTAATAATTTACTAATTATCATTAATGATTCAGTAACTATTAACATGCAAGCTGGTGCACACAAGAACAGGTTATCGAATCCTAGCTTAATCTTATGGCCATTAAAATATTTATCTTTAGGAGACCTGACCCCATGCCCCTGCCATCCTTTTTTAATTTAAAACAACTCTGCCCCTTTCGATTCGCTCCGCAGAAAGAGTGGACAAATAGAAAAAAGAATAAAAGAAAAACAAAAACCGAACCCGAGGGAGAGAGGGCTCTCTCCACGATATCCTCAGATCCTCGCCTCTCTCGCGCCCGGAAACGTTAATCTCTCGCCCTCTTCGCTTCTCCCAACCCCTCGATCCCTCCCGCCGCCTCCCAATCGATGACTGGCATCGAGCTGTTGTGAAGAACTCGCCTCTTCTTGCCGCCGTCCTTCGCCTCCCCCATCGGGAGATCCATCCACCTCGGGGCGGCGGAGGGGGCCGCGACTGGATCGATATCCAGTGCTTTTCGATCTCCCGGGCTTAGATCTCGGGAGGGTTTCTCGCCGTTCTTGGAATTTCTGGGGTTTCCTTGGGTTTTTTGGTTACGAAGCGTGGGATTTGCGCGTGTTTGCTTTTCGATTTCCGCCGCCGGGGAATGCTGCATGGATAAAGGCGTTGTTGGCCTCCGGAAGTCAGCGAGAGTGTTCCGTATTTCGGGCAACTTCCCATCTGGGTGACCTCTTCTACGAGCAATCGTGATTCCCATGTGAGTTTTAATATATGTTATTTTTATTTTTTAGCACTCTTGATTTTCTTCTTCTTTCTGTTGTTTTCTTTTTCTTTTTTTTTTTTGTTTGGGTCTTGTTTGGTTATTTGTTCTTGCTCATCTGTGTGCTGTGGTGTCTCATGAGATATAATATATTTAGGGTTAGAAATGATTTCATTTTTTGCCTTTTTGGTTCAACTTTCTCGACCATTCTGTTTAACTCTATACTGTTTGCTTTGATTTCATCCACTGGTGGATTGTGTCAGTTGTCTAACTGTATGTTATTCTGCGCAAATAAAATTTTGGGCAATTGAGAAATGTTAATTTTTTTTAATTAAAAAAATGAACGGACTGACATGCTGGATAAGTTTTTATTAGGGATGCTTCAAAAAGGAATTGGTTTGGCTCCGGGATTGATGCAGCTCCATAGCCAGTGTAATCAATTATGGGTTAATACTAGTTGGGTTTTGGCATTGTACATTTAACTCCAACTTTCTCTGCTTGCCATAAGTTTGCTAAGTGCATTATTTCATTTCTGGAACTCATTCAAGGATGAGTAGTTCAATAGTTCTCCATCTTTATGTAATTGGGGGATGACTTATTTGATAATCCATAGCATCATTTGTTAAAAATTTTAGATGGACAACCAAATGTTATTTCATTTTGTTTGTATCTCTTTGGTATACTCAGCATCACAATTTTTAAGTTTTCTGGATATCGTGTTACGAAGGCTGCATCATTAATTGGGTCCTTGCATACCTAAGAATTGAAGACTAACGGGATGAGTCCATCTTCTTCTGTTCACATTGGCTTATTATGGTCAACTGTTTGTGAACATAACTTGCAAGAGCAACTAATTGATTGTTCTATTAATTGTGTATTGACATTGCTGAACTTCAAATTGTAAAACACGCACACACATATTTTTGATTTTGAATTTTTTATGCTTGATGTTTTTCATCTGTCTTTGATATCATTTGTGAAAATTATGTATTGTGGTGCTCTCTGTCTTTGTCTGAATTTTTCTAATGCTTACTTGTCCTATGCTTCTAATGTTGCTGTTCTATCCTGTTTTAGTAAAGTTCTTCTGCCTAAAGTGATCTCGTTTATGCTAAATCCACAGTTCTGTTTTTAAACTCCAGGTGTTGCACTGATTATGGCCCTTAGGAAATACAAACCTGCTGGTGACGCATCTTCTGCCAGTATGGCATCTTTGAATTTTAAAAAGAAGGTGCTTGAGAAGGTCAGTCCTGTGGAGCCAGATATGACAGCAAGTCTCCCAACAGAGGCTGATGTAGATATTGACCTCAGAGAAGTCTACTTTTTGATAATGCATTTTCTATCAGCTGGGCCATGTAATCGGACATATGGACAATTTTGGAATGAGCTTTTGGAGCATCAACTTCTACCCAGAAGATACCATGCTTGGTATTCAAGAAGTGGTTTACGGAGTGGGGATGAAGATGATGATGGTGTGTCACTTCCATTGTGCTACCTCAAGTTGGCTGAGAGGTACATACTGTGATGTTAATTTGCAACTTCAAATTTCTAATTTGTTTATTTTTTTTAATTCTTAATCAAATGGATAGACTGTTATGCTCGCTTGGGATTTTATGTGAAACTAATATGTTGCTTCAATGCCTAGGTCTTTGATATTGCGATGTTATTGAGTTTCTAAAGCTAGTCTTTCTTTGGTTTTGCATTTGATCCTGAACTTCTGCATGTTTGCTATTGCTGATATCTTTAACATTGGTAGCTAGTCATTATGTTTTGGATTATTAGAGTACATGCTAGATTCTTATAATCACATTGTAGATCTTCTTCTGTATGCATTGTTCTCTATAAACGTTGCCTTAGACATGCTCTGGACCATGTTATTAACTCTATACAATGATGTAACATCAAACTAATATGACCAAGCTTTTTTTCTTACATCAAAACAAAATCACAAATGCTTATTTTTTTTTATAGATAAAGGGAAGGTGAGCTAATTGATATATTTATTACACTAAATAATAAGTGATTCTTTAAGGAGTACTGCTTCACCGTGCAACAAAGGTGCAACCTTCCATATTCCCCCTTTGACTGAGAAAGAGGTTGGATAAAGAGCAAAGATGATAATTTTATCGTTCCACCTCTCTTTTATTCATCTCTTTCTGAAATAGAGTCATTGTGTTATTTCTAATATTAAACAGATCAGAGTCATCAAATTTTTATTTGCTGAGACAGTCTGATGAAGATAGAGTTGAACTCAAGAGCTGAATTGTACAATATAATAAAATAGATAGAAATATAAATTGATTAAACAAGTGATAGACTTCATGTCTTGGTTTTGGTAATTATGTTTCTTTCAGACTGCTTACTTTGGTAGAATGATAGGCTATTATTGTTTGTTGATTATGTCCTGGTTATTGACATTTATTCTAGCATTACCATGACAGTGATATGCGACTTGTAGATTTTACATCGTAGAGGTATTTTGGAGGCTCATGCTTTCGATCATCTTGATGAGCAGATTATCCCACTTTGAACCATTTTCCCACTTGATTAAATGCTGCATTGTAGGTACCCTCACGTTGGAAAGGATCACTTGGTAAAGCTTTTGAAGCAATTGATTCTTAATTCTTCCCATCAATTGCATGGCATGGTTGGTGGAGGTCCTCCAAATGCAGCTGATGTTCCCACACTCCTGGGATCTGGTTCCTTTTCTCTTCTTGGATGTAAGTGATATTTATGCTCTGTATCTTTTTGATGCATTATGCTAGAGCATGTTTCATCCGTTGTCATGGAATGATACTTGCACCATCAATTGATCCATTTTCATTTCATTTAATTTTTTGGCATATGTTTTTTATTGACCATCTCTCTCTCTCTCTCTCTCTCTGTCTCTCTCTCTCTCTCTCTAATCTTGTACCCTTAATATGGAATTTCTGCTAATACTTTTTGTCTTCCAGCTGATAGGGATAAAGAAGACAAGGGAACCGATAAGTTGCCTGGTTATCTTCGTTGGCCACACATGCAGGCTGATCAGGTGCATGGGTTAAGCTTGAGGGAGATAGGTGGTGGTTTCACAAAGCATCATCGTGCTCCATCTGTTCGTGCAGCATGCTATGCCATTGCTAAACCATTGACTCTAGTGCAAAAGATGCAAATCATAAAAAAATTGCGGGGACATCAGAATGCTGTCTATTGTGGTAGTGCTCTTATGCTTTGTGTAGAATTTGCATATGTTTTCTTTTGGACTTTGAGATATTTTCTGATGCGAACTTTTCTCTGCAATAGGTACTGTTCTATTTACGCATCTCTCTTATAATTTGGAAATGCATTTGCAATATATACTGTTCTTTGATGCATGTGAGGTATATCTTATATCAACTTTGTGTCTATTGAGATATGGAGCTGCTCAACTTTTTACGATGTATATAAATAATTCCAACCATTTCTCGTTAAAACAAAGGCCATCCAAGAAGGCCATGGTGTTATCTAGGCCTATATTATCATTGTTTCAGCTGCTCGTTTATTATGCTTATGATAGGATTAAACTGCAGAACTTGGTTTGTGAAGCTTTCCCCAAAATAATGAGACAAAGCTTGTTCTTTATCTAATCTATTAGGCATTAAAGGTTTGTTTGTGAAGTCTCAATTATATTTACTAATTTTATTCGTTGAGACAAGGTTACTGATGTTGTAGTTATAATTTTTTTTCTTCATCATGGAGCATGCGCATGAGGCTTGATTTAAATTTCCAGCTTGAATTCTATTAATTCTGAATGAGATAAAGGATTCCACTCACGTGCACTTGCAAGATTATCAACCTCTTTTCATGTCTTTCTGTGATTATATTGTTTTGGAATGTTTTCAGGACTTTTTTCAGTTACCTTGCTTTTTGATTGCCACTAGGCTTTTAGTGTTTGAATGCACCAGTTCAATTACCACTTCAGCAAACACTATATATGCAGAATTGGTAGTGCTTGTTGTCACACAACAATTGATAGTATAATCCTCTTATGGAACTTGGAGGCATTATGTTGAAGTCTCATGATGTATTCCATGCTAAATGTTTCACCCTTTTTTTTGGAGTGAACAGAGAACTACTGATTTTTGCTTTGCAGAATAATACATGGGTTTAGATCTGGTAACTCCTGCTTTCTGTATAAGTGACATCAGTTACTAACATCCTCTATCAACATGGGATGGAATTTTGACTATTTTAGTGTTGTGGTTGGAATTAAAGCTTCTGCAGAAGAGAACAAGGAAGTATATGGATTAGGGTGAGAAAAACATGTTGGAGTGTAATAAACCATGGCGGAGAGTTCTATATCAACCAGTGTAGTATGCTGTTTTGAAGGAGTGATAGTGAGGCTTGACCCTAAGGAAGGGGAATATGTTATGGCTGACAGCTGAAGAGTCTGTAGGAGATCAGAATCTGAATGTATAATATCAAGAAATTCAGTGTTTGACATTTGAAAGATATTTAGCTAATATTTCGCAATTAATTCTCACACACAAATAGGTGAATTTTGTGCGGTGGTACTATTCCGAGAAAAATATTATGCTGAAGTACTTGTGGGAATCTGCTGACTTCTCAATTTTGTTTAGTTTTCTTTCGCTATCGTATATGAAATGTATAGTTTGACAAAGATTCAGATCCTAGCAGGATATCCCACGGGACACCGAGATGGGGTACCATCCCATGTGTCGGGATAGGGGTGTCCCGCTAGTGTCATAGCGTTCTGATCGGGATGTCTTGGAACATCTTCTGTCTCAAGTGTCGAGACGGGGCAGGATGGTGGCGCATCTCATTCCATGAGAATATCGGACAGCCCTGTCCCACGGGATTTAAAATCTAGGTTCTAGATATCTACCCTAAATGTCAGACCCATAACTTATAGTGCTTTAATAAATTTGGCGATACCACTGCTTGTTGCTGCTTTTTCTATCCATATTCTGATTTCTATTATGGAATCCATGCGTACATTGTTGTTGTTATTTTCCGTTTTTCCTCTTCAACTTAGTTGGATTCTTTAGTTGGTTTTTTCTATAATTATTAAATTCAATATTACATTGTGTCACTGTATCAGTTTCATTTGGTTTTTCTTTTCTGCAGCTACATTTGATCGCTCAGGGCGATATGTAATTACTGGTTCGGATGATCGCCTTGTAAAGATCTGGTCGATGGAAACTGCATTTTGCCTAGCCAGCTGCCGTGGACATGAAGTGAGTCTTCAACCATAACATCTTTTCTTTTTCCCCTCAGTGAATAAACTCCTGTATTCTTCTGTTTTGAAGGGTGACATTACTGATTTGGCTGTGAGTTCAAATAATGCATTGGTAGCATCTTCTTCAAATGATTTCATTATTAGAGTTGTAAGTCCATCACTTTTTTAGGCACAATTTGTGAAACATGATTACCTTCTGTGCATTGTTTCTGCTTCTATGTTTTTTATTTTTTTCGTCTTATCAATGCAGTGGCGTTTACCTGATGGACTACCAATTTCAGTCCTAAGGGGACATACTGGAGCAGTAACTGCTATTGCCTTTAGTCCCAGGCCAAGCGCTGTTTACCAGCTATTATCGTGAGTTTTATTTTCCGTCTTATTGTATCCCTTTCTTCCTTACATTGTTTATATTGCTTTTTTTTTTTTAACAAGCAATTGATTTTTAATTTGGATCTATGTGTTGTCTTTATGATCATAGGTGATATTCTTGATGCCTTCTCTGACCTATAACATGTCTTCCTTGATGTTTCAAGAAATTTTGTTCTCTGTGGTTCTGTTTAAACTTGTTTCTTGAAGAGAATCGTTTATTGTTCATCATTTTTTTTTCTGATACATGAAAAGCTATGAGGATGCTTGAAAGTAGAAATAGTTAAAACTTCTGTAGAAGATCGTACTATATGACTCATCACACAGGTTAGGACATCTTCTACCACTTCGGATACATTTTGATGTATGAAATAGGCCAGCTAACTGATGAGGTGCAATACAACTGCCTTCCAAATGAAAGTAACCTAGGAACTATTCAAATGCGCAGGCTGGTATTAGTCACCCTAAAGTTATATGAAATGTTCATGCTACAGATTTGGCCCATGGTTCAATGAATTGTATTAGTTATTAATGAGTACTTGATGATTTTGAGTAAATACTTGATAATTTTGGAGTCATGAACTATTTGATGTTCAGAAATACGGTTATTATTCTTTGTCAAAGGTCCATGTCAGTTTGATGTATTGACCGTTTTCTTGTGAAATTGCCAGCTTTTGACCACGTGAGCCAGGGGAACTATTTAGTTTTCGCTAAATCTAGCATAATAGAAGACAATTAGGATTTTTTTTCCCTATTGATATATTTTATTGGGTATGGAGGTTTTGAAGTATAAAATTAATGTTTAGAAATCCCAGATTAGTTATTGATGTGGAGACAATTGGATTAAGTTTTTGAGTGGTTCATGCATTTTCACATCTTGAGCTACGTTGTGGTTGAAATTTAGTTAGTTCTGTCCTTTCTATTTCTTTATTTGTGGTTTCAGGCCTTTTCCTTTTGGGGGAAGAAGGTCTTTTTTTTTTTTTTTTTGGTGTTTTGTATTTCTAAAACTAGAAGGATACTAGAGATTGCCTATGTAATGGCCAAAACATAGTGAATTTGATCCACAATGGGGTATTATAGTGCCCCACTCTTTTTTTTAAAACGCACTTTTTTTCAATAAATTTTCTTTTAACCATTCTTGTGCTTCCCTTTAATATTCTCCTCATGTTTGAGGATTATGAAAATCTTGGCTCTTGTTTTGTAGGGTCATAGTTTTCTAACCTCAGAAGGTGATAGAGGAGGATCAGATTAGAGTGAAGTAGATTGTGATTTTGATCTTAATATAAAGGCTCTTAAAAAAAATTTGGAAAAGATTGACCTTCTCTAACTTTATGTGGTTGTTGGAAATCTTTCATTCCATGCATTCCCCCAAAATATCTACTAATGGGGAGGCATGCTTAAGGATGATGGTTTTATATCTAATGGTATATTGTGTGAATTGTTTAGGATTCAGCCTTCTTCTATTATGAGTAATTTTTGTGCTACTGATTTCTTAGTTCTTGCTTAGCTTTTCAAATGCCTCCTTGTACTTCTGACTTCTTATCCCTCCTTCTTCTTCGCATTCCTTTGAAGCATCTCTACTATTATTATGCAAAATTTTTAGAATATTCTCTTTAAGGCTGTTGAATCTTTGTGCTGCAATGTTGAATAACAAGCGTTCACATGAGTTGTGAGTTAATATTAAAATGAAGAAAAGTAATGGAAGTATAAAGGAATTGAGGAGGAAACAAGTAAACATGGATCTAGTGGGTGAAAGATAAGATCCATAGTCCTTTGTAAATTAAAAACCAAATATGATCAATGAATAGGGCTTACTTAGAAAAGTCAAAATGATTATTAATTGTAACATTTTTTTTGGTATAGCCAAATTTATATGTTATGCAATAACATAGAAAACTAGATAATAGATACTCCATCAAGATAACATTTGCAAACTTTTGAGCCATCACAAATGCACATATTATCATGAAAATCCAGGTTCACCGCACTACCCTAAACCACCCAGTTTGGTGCATATCGAATCGAACTGACTGGAAACGGAATGGTTCACCTTATTGACTTGGTAAAGGGCCCATTAAAAAGCTCCCTTGGAGTTTGAGAGTTGCTTGATTCACTCACGATCACCCCCCTCACCCCCCATGCATCCTTCACTCACGATCACAACACCCCCCCCCCCACCCCAACCCCCCACGGAAAAAAAAAAAAAAAAAAGAAAAACCTCTCTCCCTTCCTCTCCTCTCTCTCCTTCTCCTTTTTCCTCTTCATCTCCCTGTGTTGGTACACCCTTCGGCAAATGTCGGTTAAAACAAAAGGCTTCTCTGAATATTTATCATGTTTAAGTTGGTCACAGATTGTTGTGTCAGAATAAAGAGAAAACTGATGTTTAGAATTTAAGTCTCATAAAAGACCTAAAAATTTCCAAAATGACTTCCTGATATTAATTCAACTTTCACAAACCTCGATCACAACTTAAACCATGCAAAACAAACATAAGGAAATGACTGCAAAAATGATGTGGGTCAATGGCTAATTTTCACAAACAATTTTGCACTGTTTTCTATTGGCTCTTATTATCTGAGTTAGCCTTGAATTAAAATTTCAGTTTTGGAGATTCTACGTCAGCTTAGGCTGAAAGAATCAGCCATTTTGTTTAGTCTGCAGATGTTTACAGCTGACTGAGCATTATTGATAAGTTATCTTTTTTAGCCGAATGCTAGACTACAAAAAAAAAAGACATGGAATCTTTCAATATAAGATTTATATGTTCATTCTTTAAGTCAGACTGATCTACATGACATTTTTTTTTTTATGCATGAGTTTTGATTTCATAAAGATATCTACAGAAATGCAATCATAAACTAGCAAACTGTGTTTCTAGTTTGGGATTTCGAATTAACTTGCTAGGACTAGAAATTTAAACTTTGGCAAATATTTAATGGAGTTTAAGAAGTTCTTGAATGGGGAACAGATGAAAATAAATTGAAAGCCAGGATCTAGTACTGTTACATGTAGCTGTACCGGATGGGGACCAGTATGGTTCTGGAACTTCCCATACCCTACCAATGCATGGTACCATTGCTGGTGCTGGCACTGTACAGGTGTGACCAACTACCTTGTGTCTGAATGGTATGGTGCCAAGGAGTGCGCTAATTACTGGTCCCCTTCTGGTGTGGTACTGCATGGCCGAGATGAGCAGGATGAACTGATACTTCAATCCTTGATTGAAAACAAATGAATAGGAGAAAATTCATACGAGTTTCTGGAGAGTTCATGAAATGTTAGAAAAATTTGTAAGGTTAGTGTTATTCTCTCATTAAATTAGTATAAGACTGGGGGAAGAATTTTTGTGAAATATCCAAGAAGGGGCAACTTTCAATAAGTTGGAGAGCATCAATACAAGGGATGGACAAGGTAATTAAAGATTTGTGCTTGTGAATGGTGAAAAAATAAAGCTATTATCAAAAGCATGCATTGCCAAGTGGTTTTATTGAAACCATGTCTTTCAGATAAATAGGACCTGTTCCATTCAATACATGCTGAAACATGTACGGATGTACCAACCTGTTCTGGTGCTGTTTTCCATTCTGGAGGCAAAAAGATAAAACATTTTTTTGATGAAGCAACTTGTTTTTTTTCATGGGATTTCAAATCATGATATGCTAACACATTCATCTTGTTATCTGTACTTTTTAATGGAATGCAGTGTGTAATTTTTCTTCCAATGTAACAAGAAGTAGCCTTGTTGTTTTGGGGATTGCTTCCTTCCTTTTATAGCATAGTTTTTGACTGAGCAGGTCTTCCGATGATGGAACCTGCCGGATCTGGGATGCTAGGAACTCCCATCTCAGTCCACGAATTTACATCCCAAAACCTTCAGATAATTCAGCTGGTTTGTTTTTCATTTTCCTATGGCAATTCCGTTGCTTTAATGGTGGTCAGTGCTGAGAGCTTGTGTAATGATGAAATTGATGCCAGGAAAGAGCTCTGATCCCTCTCCTAGTACTGGTCAACAGAGTCACCAGATCTTATGTTGTGCATTCAATGCTAATGGAACTGTATTTGTCACTGGCAGCTCTGACACATATGCAAGGGTACAGTTAAATATGAATCTCTATATGTTTGCAATGCTAATTTGGTTTTGTCTATTAGTTTATTGAGATCAATACACAATATGGAGCTACTGAGTTCCTGGTGCAGTGGAACCTTACAACTGAGTTGGTTGCAGGTCTGGAATGCTTGTAAGAGCAACACTGATGACTCTGAGCAACCAAATCATGAGATGGATCTGTTATCTGGTCATGAAAATGATGTCAATTATGTGCAATTCAGGTTAGTTGGCTCTCGATTCAGTGGCTGTGCTGTGGTTTCTAGATCTTCTACAGCTGATATGTTTAAAAGATTTAGTTTTTCTTTTTGATTTTATATTCTGATCATGGGTGCTTTCCCTTGATTCAGTGGCTGTGTTGTGGCTTCTCGATCTTGTACAGCTGATATTTTAAAGGAGGATAATATTCCAAAGTTCAAAAATTCCTGGTTAGTTTCTCTCTTTTTTCAGTTACTGTCATTTATTTAACTCCTTATGTGTGCGTGTGGAAATATATGATAAATAGCCATGAATACCACTCTGACTATTGACCTGGTCAATTAGTTAGTGCTGTCTGTATCAACCTTGAAGTATTTATGTTTTGTAGGTTCACTCATGACAACATAGTTACGTGCTCCCGTGATGGCAGTGCAATTATTTGGATTCCAAGGTCCCGACGATCTCATGTGAGCACAATCTAACTCAGTGGTTTACTCCTTAGTCTTCTTATTCTTCTCTCCAGTTGGATTAGTACATTTCGTTTGGCTACTATAGGAAATAGTACATAGATATTCTTGTAGGCATTTGAGTAAGGCCTCAACTTTATTTCTCAGAGCTTTTAATGTATGTATAAGGTTGGAACTTTCTTCCTAATTTGCCTGTCCTCATATAGAAATCTCCGCATGCAGGAGATAACATCAAACGGCCAAATCATGCTAAGAATCATTGGAAATCGTTCTATTGTTGTTTGATCTGTAGTGGGTTAATATTTTTCTTATACCATTGAACCTTTTTAATTTCAACATGTTAACTCCTGGGAGCTAGATCGATTAATTCATTGATTGGTTGTGCATGCTATGATATAGCCTATTGATTTTAAATTGAAACATGTGTTTTCCCTTAATTGTATAGTGTCAACTGATTGGAGGTATGAATGTAACTTTTTCAGAATAGATGCTTTTGAATTTGCTATAGATATCTGAAAGTTACATTTTCTATCTTTGGATTTTCCTTACTGTGGTAAGATTTATCTGTTTATCTTAGGGAAAAGTTGGGCGCTGGACACGTGCTTATCATCTTAAGGTTCCTCCTCCACCTATGCCTCCTCAACCTCCTCGTGGGGGTCCGCGTCAGAGATTTCAGCCAACTCCTCGAGGTGTTAATATGATTGTGTGGAGCTTGGATAATCGCTTCGTGCTTGCTGCTATCATGGGTAAGTAGGCACTAGGCAGTATTCTTTTTTGTATGTATCTGAAAAGCTGGAATGATGTTTCCAAGAGCCTTTGAAACTTAATTTTTTATAGAAAACATGCATATTTGAGCACAAAGATGGATCTAATGGCCTAATCAGTGTTTCAGGCTTCTAATAAATGGAAGTGTTGCAAAAGATAAACATCTTACTCTATCAGAACTCAATAGAAATGATCTTCTACGTGTATTAAATGACATCTGGTTTTTAAATTGGTGGACTGTGTCACTAGTATTAGGGCTTCATATTTGTCTTGGTTAGGTTGATCCTTATTCTGTGTTTTTTTCCAATCTTATATTCTATATATATTTTTTTCCTTATGGGAAATTAATGTCCCCACATTTTTTATGTGATGATGCATTTCAAACCAACAAAAAAAAAAAAAAAATAACGAACACAATGATGTCAGTTCTAGGTGCAAGTTGTACCTTTTCAACAGGCGATAGTGGGTAGTATTTTTTGTGATGAACAATGACCCTAAGGGGGTCCACTGCATGAATTAATCTTATGAGATATCCTCATGCTTTATAATTTTAAGCTTAGGAAAATGATGTGCAAGAAATGGAGCATCTTAATACTTTCAATGTTTCTGTGCTGATTTTTTGGTACTTGTATGGATCTGCAATCTGGATTGGTTTAAATGAGTTTGAGTTGATTTAGTTAATACTGTTTTCTGTGTTGCATTTCTGTTGTGTTTAGGGATCTTTCTATTGATAAACATGTTTTAGTTATGATCTTGGATTTTGTTTTTAATTAAGTAGGCTCTATGGAATTACTTTTCCATGGTTATCTTGTATCATAATTCTTATATCATAATTCTTATTGTATCATTGTTTTCTGTAGATTGCAGAATATGTGTTTGGAATGCATCTGATGGCAGCCTAGTTCATTCCTTGATTGGTCATAGTGAATCAGTAAGTGTTTCAACATTGCAGTGCTTCTAGTTGATATGCTTCTTAGCATTTTATTTTGTTGATTGATGGACCACCTCAATTCTTAGTAACAACATGTTCATATTCTTATGGACTCGCTATTTGGTCTGACATTGTTCAAGCCATTATATTTCTTATGATATAGTCTCTTGTCCCACATGCACATGTGCTTGGATGTACACATGTACACATAGACATTGTCAATATTCCTCTGAATGCGACTCAAACCTACCATTCAAACAATTGCAAATTTATATTCCAACTCTTCTAGATCCAATTTGCTTCTTATCAAACTTGAGCTGAACCACCTTTTCAAATTGAAGACTGATTCAATTTGTGCTATATCGATACCATCCTAAATCATCAAAAATAGTTTTTGTTTTTTTTTTTACATTTTTTTTGGGAGTGGGGCAACATTTGGTAGAAAGCAGGAATTTCTTCTTACATTGATGGGGGTTTTTAAAAAGATTTACCAGTGGAGATTTGTCATGAGATGAAGGATGGATGCTTTAATCATGCCACCATGGGAGCATATCAAGATCCTCCCATTTTTCTTCCATGATAAGGCAATAAACAGATGAGCAATTTGACAATGTGGGAATTAGGTGTGTTCCATGAGGCAGCAGCTGGTAATGATCCCACATTATGATAATGGAGCTGGGCCTCCATGATTTGGTGGCAAGTGCATACCATACTAACATAATGGCCCTACATGATTGCATGATGGCTTGCAAGTTTCATGCAATGACATAGTGGCATGGTCCAACTTGCTATGACGACATTTTCTCTGTGTTTTATCTCCTTTTCTTCAGAAGGCATATATGGGCATTGACTTTTTGTGTAGTAAGAAATGATGCCACCTCTAGGTTGAATTGAGTACCCCCACATGTAATTGTAAGAGGGGGATATACAAGGAGAAAATCTGGGGCTCTGATAACTTCCTCACTAGCCATCTATGTTAGGACTTTGAGGTGCTTGTGAATCTGATGATAAAAAGAACATTTTTGGCATGCATCAGGTTTAAAATTATGAAGTGTTCCTTTACCATGCACCACTGATGTTCTTTTGTGCAATTAAGTGGAGGATATGCCATTACTCCTTTGGCTTTATTTTAATAGGCTAAGCCTTTCACGCAATAACTTCTAAAATTTTTTAACTCCAGTGCCTGGATTTCGACTTTGTTAGGTCATATCAAAGTTGGTTATAAATGTGAAGAATCTCTCCCTACACATCAATTGATGCTGGAGCTAGTGGCCAGCATGACTGCATCATTCAAAAAATAAAATAAAATGAAGGAGTCTTTTTGGCTTGGCTTCAAGCGGTACTGAGTGGTAATAATCTGAACTGAACAATCGGGCATCGGTAACTTTCTTATCGCGGGGTATCGTGGTACACACGTGTGCAATGAGGGCACGAACCTAGCTCCATTCAGCTTGGTAGCTGTGGACCGGCACAGACCAGCACTTGAGGCTGTCACATTTGCAGAAGCAATTGTTTTGTGGCAAAAGGAGATAATTTCGGTTAGTTAAAATAGCTAGTATATTATGTGTGTCATAAATTTCACAAACCCTGTTTGCATGAATGAACTTAGTAGATCCTACAAAACTACAACTTTACAAAGCCTGTTTTCCTCTTAGTAGGAGAAGTGTGTTAAAAATCAGAACTCATATTCTTAATAAATCTGGAAAAACACTAGTTTTATGGGTACTTGGAATACATTTGAGGTTGATTTAGACTAGTGAAGAACTGTTACAATATATGAGTAATGAGGTCATTGATTAATGGTTCTGATCTTAATGAGAGGAGGTTGTTGGGTGGAAAGTTTGTGTTCTGCCTCTGAGAAAGATGATTTATGTTCTGCCTCTGAGAAAGATGATTGTTGACTCATTGTCATACAAATGGTATGGTGAAGATCAATATGAGAGAGAAGATCCATACTTATGATGATATCATGTGGTGGAAAAATGAAGAAATAGTCCTCCATAAATATTACTGAAACTTATGGCAGAATCATTTTTCACCTTCATGCAACAGCCTTGAAGGCTTTGCATTCTTTATATTTGTGATGTTAATCATGCATATTTAATCTAATTATAACATGTACCTGTTAGCCATCGGCCTTTATAATTAAGAATCTAGCTATTTGAAGTTTCTTTGATGCTGCTAAATTAGTTGTTCTTTTTGTTTCATCCTAGTTTCCATAGGTCTCTTTTTTTTCTTTTGTGGGGGTGAGGAAGTGGCGGCGGGGACTTCCACCTTGGTTGGAGACTCCCTTCTAACCAAGATTTTGGACCATGCTTAGTTGGAGAACATGTTTTAGATGGTCATTCTTCATGCGAATAACTGTACCATTTTGACTGGGTGATGCATTTAAAGAGACACTGTAACACGATATTGAAGCGTGCTACTGTAGCAATGCAGCATAGGAGAGAAGAAGAAAAGAAAAAAAAAGAACGAATGCAATATGTTGTAAATCTAAATACTATGTATCTATTCAAATGAACTCTTAAAGGCCAATGCTGGAACTAAATAGAAATCAGCAACATGTTCCACGACGGAGATAAATTTTTCAAGATCAATTATATATACTAGTTTCAACATAAAACACTAAGGAATAGGTTCATTATAGGCTTAAAACTGAGTTCAGATGGCTAGATTTTAACGATAGGGTACGAGGCAGCATGAGTTAAGGTTATAGGTGGATCTGTTACCTTAAGTGCGGGAATACATTGAAGAGGTTCAAGTCTCAACCGGTTTACGGGATGCAGGGTATCTACAACCACCAGAGGAGAGCAGCACCGCGATGATAGGCTTCAAGATGGGGAAGAGGGAGCTAAGAGTCATAGGAGGAAAGAAGCCGAAGACGGATCCGTCCGCGAGAAAGAGGTGACGACGATCTCAAAAGGAGGGATTCAAGATAGAAGCATAGGTTAAACCTTTCAAAGTTTTCTTTTGCTCTTTTTTCTTCTTCCTATGTCAGATTTATACATGACGCCATCTGGTTGGATATGGTTGTTGGTTTGTTTTGAATGGTTGTAGGATAAAGATATATTTGAGTTGGTTTGTTGGGATATGGTTGTAGGTTGTTTTGAATGGTTGTAGGATAAAGATATATTTGAAGTAGTTTGTTGGGGTATGGTTGTTGGTTTGATTTGATTTAGGATAACCTAGCCATTCGATTCCATAAATTAAATCAGGATAGAACACACTCAAAATAAATAAAATAAAAGTAGTGACTCGATGCACTGCATCAGTTCTCCCCGGATGGGCGAATTCTCGACCCCGGTGAGAGAGCCTCTATATAGCTATGGAATAAGTTCTCCCGAAGTCGACGTAGTCGGTCTCAGAAATTTAGCTGCTATCAGTAATTGGACGTCCACGTCATCGTATTAAGTACCAGCGGTGTGAACTCTTTTGTGTCTTTCTCACGTACATCCAAAATTTCTTCTATGCCCTCTGATGTGATCTCTGCGGTTGCGTAGAAGGGTAGGGTCTCGACATCGGTAGAAGGGGATGACTCTCCATGGTATTGGAACAAGTCACTCACATTGAAAATGGGGAAGTAGGCAATCCTGGGGGCAAGTCAATGAGATGGGCGTTCTTCCCAGTTTCTTGAGGATCTTGAATGGCTCAAATTTCTTTCTGCTTAGCTTGTTGTAATTTCCAGCTGAAATCGCTCCTTCCTGAAATAGATCAGAATACTATTCCCCTCATTAAAATCCATATACCAGCGGTGTTGGTCCGCGGCTGCCTTGTATTTGGTTGTGAATCCTGGAGCTTTTTGTGAACTTGTTGTTGTATGTCTTGAACCTGTTTCAAGTAGATTTTGACATCTGCACTAACTTATCAGGGTATAAAATAGGGACTCGATCAAGAAAGTGGGGTATAGGATGGCCATAAAGGGCCTCAAATGGAGATTTTTCTATGGTTCTATTGATGGAACTATTATATGCAAACTCAGCCTGTGGTAAGATTAAGTCTCATTTTGTCGGTCTCTCATCTGCCAAGCATTTTAAAAGGTTGCTCTAAGATCGATTTACCACCTCAGTTTGTCTGTTAGTTTGGGGGTGGTATGGGCTACTGAAATTTAATTTACTTCCAACTTTGGCCATTAGAGTTCTCCAAAAATGATTTATAAATTTGGTATCCCTATCTGATGTGATGGATCTAGGAATGCCATGCAGACGCACAATTTCATTGAAAAATAGTTTTGCAATATGCGATGCATCAGAGATCTTTTTGCAAGAATGAAATGAGCCATTTTAGTAAATCGATCAACAACCATAAATATTGAGTCAACATGTCGTGCAGTTTTGGGTAGGCCAAGAATAAAGTCCATAGAAACATCTTCCCAAGGGGTGAACGGAATGGGGAGAGGAGTATATAAACTTGTGTTTTGTGAGTGACCCTTGAAAGTTTGGCAAGTTCTACAGCGTCGTACAAATCGCTCTACTTCTTTTTGCATATTCGGCCAATAGTAGTGCTTTTGAACTAACCCCAAGGTCTTATCCTGCTCGAAATGTCCCCTTAATCCACTACTGTGTAGGTCTTGAATCAAAGACTCTCATGAACCTTCGGGAATGTATAACTTGGATCGATTAAAAAGGTATTTAGACTCAATGCAGAAATTGGAGAATTGGTTAGTGCTAGAAGACAAAATTTTTCCATAATAGGTTCGAAATAAGGGTCGTCTTGTACTGTTCCTTAATCACCTCAAGACTCACAATTTGCAAGGAGGCAGCGACGAGGAGGTGGGTCCTATGGCTAAGTGCATCAGCAACCCGATTAGTTACTCCCTATTTATGTCTCAAATTGAAAATGTATTTTTGCAGAAATGCAGTCCACTTGACGTGTCTTTTGTTGAGATTCTTTTGAAAATTCAAATAACGTAATGCTTCATGGTCCGAGTTAAGTACAAATTTCGATGAATCAAATAGGATCGTCAGTGCTTCAAAGCCTGCACAATGCATAGAATTCGATATCGTATGTAGAATAATGTGATCGAGCATCGTTCAATTTCTCACTGAAGAAGGCTATGGGGTATTTTTTTGGGGACAACACGGCCCCTATTCCCACATGTGAGGCATCATAATCAACTTCGAACACCTTATTAAAATCAGATAGGGCGAGTATAGTTGCGCTTGTAAGCTTGTCTTTGACCACTTTGAAGCTTTGTTCAGCCTCAGGAGTCCAGCGAAACTTACCTCCTTTCAGACAGTCAGTGATCGGGACAATCAAAGAACTGAAATTTCGAATGAAGCATCAGTAAAAGGATGCAAGTCTGTGAAAGCTCCGAATCTCTATTAAGTTTTTTGGGGTTGGCCAGTTTCGAATCATGTCAATCTTGCCGGATCTACCTTAATTCCCTCGGCAGATACAATGTAGCCTAGGAAGATGAGGTTGTCGGATAAGAAGGTGCACTTTCTGATATTTAAATATAAATGATTCTCTCTCAAGGCTTGGAGCACCATCGTAGATGGTTCAAATGGAGTTCAGGGTTTGTGCTATATATCAAAATATCGTCAAAGTAAACCACTACAAATTTTTCAATGAATGCCGCAACACCTGGTTCATGGTGCACATAAAGGTGCTCGGGGGTTGGACATCCCGAAAGGCATAACTAGCCATTCGTATAACCTCTCCTTAGTTTTGAATGATGTTTTCCACTCGTCTTTAGGTCGGATATAGATCGATGATATCCGCTCTTCAGATCAACCTTGGAGAATACCTTTGCACCTCCCAGCATATCTAGCATGTCATCAAGTCTAGGTATGGGAAACCTATACTTCATAGTGATCTTGCTGATGGCTCGACTATCAAGCACATTTGCCATGTCTCATCTTTTTTTGGAGTAAGGAGGGCAGGCACAGTCACGGGACTCATACTCTCTCGAATGTAGCCTTTCTTAACAAGTCAAAATCTGTTGATGCAATTCTTCATGTTCTTTTGGGCTCATCTTATAATGGACTAGGGTGGGAGACTCATTTTCGACACCAAGTCAATGCAATGCTGGATGTCTCTCATAGGGGGTAGGCCATCAGGGAGTTCTTCTGGCATGATGTCAGAAAACTCGTCCAATAATAGTTGAACAACCGGCGGAATTCCAAGGGCTTCGGTGGTTTCTTTTGCCACTAAAGCATAAACCACAGGAGACTTGGTAGGGTTTTGGCAAATTGGGTCTTATTCAAAATCATTACAGATTCTCTCAGTGGGTGACAATTTTGGGGTTGAACCAGGCTTAGGTATCAGTTTGGGTGTACTATTAAGTGGAATCAATCTAACTTTTTATTGTCCTTAGTGACTACATTGGTGTTTTCCTTCCGTCATGTATGGTGCTACGGTCAAATTGCCAAGGCCTGTCTAAAAGCAGGTGACACACATCCATGGGTGCTACATCGCACCAAACCTCGTCAGTATAGATTTTCCCAATGAAAACTTAACTAGACATCGTCGCGTGACAAGAATCTCATCCCCATTTTTAAACCAAGCAATCCGATAAGGTTGTGCAAGCTTTTCAGTTTTCAGTTGAAGCTTATCAATCATCTCTTGAGAGACGAAATTCTTCATACTTCCACTATCGATTATAATAGAGCAGAATTTTTTTTCTGCATTGCAGATAGTTCGAAAAAGACAGCGTCGTCTCCAATCATCCTTAGTAGATTTAGGTGCTACGAGAACTCGATTGATTACAAGGTTTGGCTTAGTAGTTTCGACAGTCTCATCTAGGACCTCACTATCCTCAATAGTGTCTTCCTCTTACACTTTTACTCCATCTTGATCACTCTCATTAGCATTTTCTATCAAGTTGGTCCTAGGTTGAAATTGTCTCAAGGGGCATTCAGATGATTTATGGTCTGGTTGCCTACACTTGTAACAAGTGATACTGGTTTCCGAGGGTTTGGAACCTAAAATTTTCTTGCCTTTAGTATCACCAATAGGTTTCGGAGGGAGTTGGGTGTCATTTTTCAAGGCTGATTTGGTTTCTATAGAAAACTTCCACTAGTGTTAGCCATCAAATGCTGTCTCTTCAACTTAGACTCGACCTTAAGTGCATGACTATAGACCGCATCTATTCGTTGAAAATTGCAAAAAGTCAATTCATCCTGAATTTGAGGGCGAAGTCCAGCAAGATAGTGAGCTATCCCTGTTCTTCATCTTCCGAAGGTCATTACGGATCTAAAGGTTATAGAATTCCTCGGTGTACTCTTGCACTGTTTTAGACCCTTGCTTAAGGTGGTGAAGCTTTTGGAATAAAGTTTGTCTGTAATCGACTGGAAGAAATTTACTTCTAAGCTTCTCTTTCATTCATTCCCAAGTGGCAATCTTCTCTTTACCCTTTTGAACCTTATCGTTTTGTACCTGCTTCTATCAAACTAGGGCATGGCTTTCAACTTAAGGGTGACAAATTTGACTCTTTTATCCTCGGATAGTTCTTTCCATTTAAAAAATTATTCTATCTTATCAATCCAATCCAACAACTCATCAGGTTCTAACCTACCTTCGAACTCACCGACATCTACTTTGATACCCTGATCCCAACGTGCGGTATTTGTTTGACGTTGGTTCGGACGGTTTCTCCTAAGAGGACGGTTGGCTTCTATCTCAGGGTCACTCTCTGATTCAATTAATCCCCCTCCATCGGGCTGATGTTGGGTATTCAAAGCCTCTAACATTTGTTGTATTTGGTTCAGTTGGGTTTGCATGTTTCTAATGGACACTTGTTGTCGTTCATAGGCCTCTCTCCAATCTCTAGGGTTTCAGGGTGGTTGTTTGCCATTCTAATGTACTAACGGCTCTGTGATGGGGAGATGGGGGCTTAAGAAGTCGTAGACAGCAGACAATGGTGCCAATTAGAGGGTTCTAATTTCAGGACAGCAACAGAGTTTTCTATGAATTTTTTGGACAGCGAACAAAGGCTTATAAGAAAATAAATTTTAACAGCAAATATGCAATGATGATTGAATAAGATGCAACCTAATAAAAGCTAAATGTAAGCTAAAGTCAATCCCTAAGGTCAGAACTTGCTCTATACCATTTGATGCATTTAAAGAGACACTGTAATACGGTACTGAAGCGTGCTACTGTAGCAATGCAGCATAGGAGAGAAAAAAAGAAAAAAAAAAGAAAAAGAATGAATACAATATTTGTAAATCTAAATACTATGCGATCTATTCAAATGAACTCTTAAAGGCTAATGCTGGAACTAAATAGAAATCAGCAACATGTTTAAAATTTATTAAATAACAATGATGAAAGTTCCATGACGGAGACAAACTTTCCAAGATCAATTACGTATACTAGTTTCAACATAGAACACTAAGGAATAGGTTCATTCTAGGCTTAAAACTGAGTTCAGATGGCTAGATTTTAACGATGGGGTACGAGGCAGCATGAGGTAAGGTTATGGGTTGATCTGTTATCTTGAGTGCGGAAATATATTGAAGAGATTCAAGTCTCAATCGGTTCACGGGATGCAAGGTATCCACAACCACCAAGGAGAGTAGCACCGCGATGATAGGCTTCAAGATGGGGAAGAGGGATTCAAGATAGAAGCATAGGTTAAACCTTCCAAAGTTTTTTCTCCTCTTTTTCTTCTTCCCATGTCAGATTTATACATGATGCCATCAGATTGGATATGGTTGTTGGTTTGTTTTGAATGGTTGTAGGATGAGGATATATTTGAATTAGTTTGTTGGGATATGGTTGTAGGTTTGTTTTGAGTGGTTGTAGGATAAGGATATATTTGAATTGGTTTGTTGGGATATAGTTTGTAGGTTTGTTTTGAGTGGTTGTAGGGTAAGGATATATTTGAAGTAGTTTGTTGGGGTATGGTTGTTGGTTTGATTTGATTTAGGATAACCTAGCCATTCGATCTCAATAAATTAAATCAGGATAGAACACACTCAAAATAAAATAAAATAAAAGTAGTGACTTGATGCACTGTATCACTGGGTCTCTTTCATGGAATTTTTTTTCGCCTTTCTCAACAAACAGTCTTACTCATTTTGTAGTCTGCATTTATTAGTTCAGCCACAGATAATTATCACTGCTTTCACTTATGCTGCACTCTGCCTATGTGCTTTCATGTTCCGGTCTCAGCAGTGTGGTGCAAACAACATTGCTGACCTTGTTACTTTTGAAATCTTTATCTACATTTCTGATCAGCATGCAAAAGTTAAACAACAGCAAATTTCAGGGACCTTTTGCCAGCTGGCAATATCTTTGTATGTCTTATTTTTATCCTATACTAGAGATGCTGAAAAATCCTTTTGGAAGTTATCATGAACATGGAATTTGATAGGATGTCTGAAAGTTCCTACATAAGTCAGCCAAACGCTTAGTACTATGTTTGCAGAAGTACCCACAATAATGAATAAAACTACCAGATTATAATTGATACCAAGCACTATTGCCCTAGCTGTCATTTATGAACCACTGGAAAATGATAAATAACAAGCTATTTTTATTACTTATGACATTGTTAATTCTTTTTATAACTGAGCAGAAACTCTGTATTTCTCTACATTTTTTGCCATTCTATCTGTTGAATGATATTTATTGAAATCAGGCTTTTAAACCTCTTGTCATACCCTGATCTGGTTTTTGAAGGTATTGCATCTCATATATTTAGTACTACGCCATCAGTTCTTTAAAAAGTTGATACTAATCTGTTTTTCTGACAAGCTTTTCCACGTACTTGAGTGCAACTTTCTCTGGTTTTTTTTTTTTTTTTACCCCAATCAATAGTTGTTTTCAACTTTAATTAGCTTCTGCTTGTTCTAGTCATACTATTTTTACATAAGCTGCATATCAGATTTGAAGTGTAAATTCGAAGCAAAAGCAAATGAGCATATGCTTTGGGATCCATGGATGCTTAGAATCATTTTGATGATGTACATCTTGACATGATAAAAATGGTGGTTTAGCTTCATCTGTCTCGTTTCAGTATACTATTTCAGAGCTTGCCAATTTTATACATTAACGGTAATGAATATATTTTTATTTTATAAAAGGCTTCTCCCACCTGTTTTTCCATCCTGACCCCACAAAATTGTTGTGTTCAACATGTGGGGTTTTCAGGCACTAATAGTGAATGTTGATTGGTGCTCATTCTATAAAATTTCTCTTCAATTTCTCTTCTGTTAAAGGAAACCATGCTGAAAGATCTATTTGTTTATGTTCTGTTTTGTGTTTTACAGACATTTGTCTTGGATGTGCATCCTTTCAATCCTCGGATAGCTATGAGTGCTGGGTATGATGGAAAGACAATCATCTGGGATGTGAGTTTCTGAGATGTTCTTTTATATTTTTATATAATTTCATAATCTTCATGTGTGTTGAATCCCTTATTGTTTCCTCTAGATATGGGAGGGCACACCAGTACGGATCTATGAAACTGGACGCTTTAAGTTGGTTGATGGAAAATTCTCTCCGTAAGCTTGCTGTATAATTTATATATATATATATATATTTTTTTTTTTTCACACATTGTTGATTAGAATGACCTCATACTCTTTGAGCTCTTCATACCGAAATTGTTGCTTTCAATGACTTCATAGGTATGTATAAAGTTCCAGTCTTACCATGTACTGCTTATTTGAATACTTCTATCAGGTTCTCAATAAGTTGTGACTTATAGGAAGTCGTAGCATCTTAAGATAAAGTTTGGATTTTTTTTTTTTTAATGCACCAAAATGTACCAGTGATGAGGCTTGCAGCATGGTGACAACCAGAGCAAGGAAGATCCGGTGTTAACATTGGACTGAGTCACTGGTAATGAAGCCATTTTCAGAAAAATGACCGACTATCCGGTTCATTATTCATTAGAGATTAGCTTCATGGAAGTCCTGTTTTAACTTTCCTTCCTATACTGAGCCATACTTGGATGAGGAAAGAAAATCCTCAAATACAGAAGAGCTCTCTTAAGTTGAATTCAGCAGATGGGCTTATTTTTATATGGGCACTGGTTATTGTACAATGTTAGTGACAAATGTGATCCTGACCCAACTCAAGGTCTGAATTTAAAAGGAGTTGAAAGCTTATTTGGTCGTGCTCTTAAGCGAGGCAAATTCATTCTCTTGGATTATCTATACTTGAAGACAACACCCTTTTTATGATGGTTTGTTCTGAAGTGGTTTTGTTCAGTTTGATGGATCAAATAAAGTTTAGAACTTTTGTTGTCTTTTTATAAATAAAACTCTCATCACTTAGTAACGTTGGTAGTCTAACTGTTTTTCTTTTTTCTTTTCCTTCTTATGTTTCATAATATACTGGTTTCTGAATTTCTTAGAAATAATTTATATTTGGAATCATCTCCGTCTCTCAACATCCTCTTACTTGCAGAAGGCTTATCAGATCAGGCTGTTTACAAAGACGGTTATAGTTTTTGTGGGCTAATAATCTTGGGACTTTAGTGTGCTTGCTAATGATATTTTGACGCTAACCTGCTTTTCTTCAGTACCCAAATGCCTTGGGAGGGTTCTTCTGTAAGGTTGTCTATTCACCTTCTTGCAAGCTGAATCTTTGGGTCATTAGCATTCTTGTCTACCTCACCTTTATTTCTGTGTTCAAAGAGCAACATACATTGGACAAGCATGTAATGGCATCCAGAACCCATACTCATTTTCTGTTATCATGAGTGGTCGTGGCATCGAAGTCATTCCAATGATTTGACATTCTTTCTTTCTGGCTCGTGTTCTCCTAACGTTTATTGTCAAAAGTACATACTCATTTTTCTTTCAAAGACTTTGTAAGTAAAGCAAGATGATATACCCTATTTATAATGGTCACTTTAATGGCTCCCAAAACTGAAAGAGAATCTTTTTCAGTGTTGAGTTTCATTTGCATTTCACCTTACTATTTTTGCTAAAAGTGAATCTTCAGTAACTTTTTAATTTTGTCGGCCAACATGCACAATAGACACAAACAAGCTTCTAGGATCTGCTGCACTGTGGAGTGAAGATATTGCTCTATGAATCTATATAATCCATAAATCAGTAGCTCACATCTATTTAGATCTTCGGTCATTTTCTTTGCGATTTATAGAAGGTTATCCTGAGCTTGAGTACTCAGAGATCTTTCATAATCAACAGAAAAGAAGAGGTATTATCCTTCATAACCATAACTGGAGAAATGGGTAATGTACTGATGATTTATTAGTTATTATGGAGACAAGCTGAAGATGTTATTTAAAATGCGTACAGTTGTTATATGTTGTTTGGAGTATGGTTGTGGTTAGCTATAATAATCTGTGATCTCACCTTGTAGTCTTCCACGATCATCAACTGTTTTGAGCTTAAATGTTGTACTAGAAATTTATGTACCAAAGTATCACCCTTTCATTTGTCACCAGTACTTAAGGTTTGAGCAATCATTAGCATTTAATTAAGTGAAGTGGGAAGTTTTTGGTGCAATATTTCTTGAGTACAGTCCAGTTGTGACTGCTTGGTATTTTTTATAGACATTAATTAGATTTATGGAGTACTGAAGTTATCCTTCAATGACCGTTTCAGTGGTCAACATAAAGACAAGTGCTCTTGGTTCCTTAAATCTATGTATTAAACTAAATATATAACTTCCAAATTTTGGTTTATAATCATTTCTTGTTAGTTTTTTCATCTAGTTTTCCTGGTATTTATCTGCCATCTTCTTGCGGAATAGATATATTGATATTGATTTAATTATTGCTGTTTCCTGGCAGTATCATGATCAGTTAGTTTTTTACATATGCTGCTCAAGTGTTAGGTTTGACTTCTGTCTTTTGCTATTTTAATTAGGGATGGGACATCGATTGTTCTCTCAGATGAGGTTGGACAAATATTTATAATAGCCACAGGGCAAGGGGAGTCTCAAAAGGATGCGAAATATGATCAGGTATATCCAAGATATCAGCTGATATATTCTTTTAGTATTATGCATGTAAAACTTTTTATTATATTCATTATATTCTCCATTGTTACAGTTTTTTCTTGGAGATTATCGCCCCCTTATCCAAGATACTAATGGAAATGTTTTAGATCAGGTATGTTAGCATTATTATGTTATTAATGCAAATTTGCAGGATTTTCGATGAAGCATATCTCTCTTTCTATAGATATATAAACATCATCTTTGGGACATATTAATATTGTGGCCTGATATTGATAAAGTTCTAAGCTATCATAGAGTTGATGTGGATAGTAGGTTGTGTTTTTATTTGCATGAACTTATGAATGTGATAAAAGACATTTAATTTCTTGAATTTACATCAACCTTAGTGAAATTTAAAGTATCATGTAGATTAATAATCAAAATAAGATTTCAAACCCAAAACAGTTTTTTTTTTTTTTTTTAATTTTTTTTATTTGAAAGTTAGATTTTCATGCTCGCTATCACCGATTTGTATGCTGACTTGGTGTATACATTACATGTATCTAAAACATTTATTTGATAAAACATCTCTATTACTGTAAATTTTAGATTCTTTTTCTTTTATTTTCAGTTGTTCTTTCCATTTGATTCCTGTGCCTATTTTCAAAATTAATGTAGGTTGTGCTTCTGCACAACAGAGAAAGGTTGACATAAAATATTTTGCCATTTGCCAGTCATCTTTACTTTCATCCTTTTTTCATACCCTGCTCTGGCTGTTATTTTTTGACCACAAGTAGTCTAGAACTCAGTCTGCCGGGCCTCCTACCGCAGATACTTTAATCTCTTTTTCTAATACCTTTTTTTATTTATCTATAATTTCTCATCACCTAACCAGCTGACCTGGATCAGAACCATCCCTGTCCATTCTATTTTCATTTATTTCTTAAATGTGGATTGCATATTTTGATTCTTGTTGTTTAAGAGTAAGAAAACAGTTGCGGTTGCTGAAGACATGTTGCATGATTTGATGATCCTTACAACATTGCATATGATATCTCCTTTACTGTAATTAGAATATATAAACCATAATCCATGATATTTTATGATGACCTCTATTACTGTTATCTGGATTTCAAATGGGAACTTTATCTGAGCATCTGGTATGTGCAGGACCAAAAAGTCTTTCCTTTAGGGCATGGGATGGTGTTATCACTAGTAATATCAAAATCTGTGTGACAAACTTATAAAAATTATAGATTTATGTGCTTACATTTGTTAAAAACAATTACAATCACATACAATTTATAAGTGGATATTATATATGTTTAAGAGAAAAAAGGCATATTTGTCACTAGTACAAGAAACATATCTTTTAGAAGTGAAGAAATTTTGTGGTAAGTGGTAACCAATTGAATAGAAGGTTCCCATTTTTCTGTAACCTCTATGTTACTCTCAAATTCAAATGTATGCCTAGCATAAAGAAATATATAAAAAGGTTAACGGCATGCAATGCTACACTGTGGCATTTACCCTTTTTCTTCTTTGCTTTGATAATAGAGGCATCTCTCTCTCAATTATTCTACCTTTCTCTTTCTTTCCTGCTGATGCTCCTCCACCCTCTCTTTCCTTGACTAGTGCTCGACTCTTTTTATGCTCTCTCTCTCTCTCTCACATACTTATACGATCATCACACCCTTTTACTGTTCCAATCATCTCTCCTTGATTAGCACCCAACACTCTCAGTTACCAAAACTCTCTTAATTTATTTTCTCTCAATAATTTTTTTCTATTGAAGGAGTCTTTTGATTGGTCACTAGAGGAGATTGACCTGTAAAAGAAGTTGAGAGGAGCAAGATATTTGGGTGAATGAAGAGGGGCCATATCTGAAAATGGAAAATGGAGGGAAGTTCACAGAGAAGCTAACCAACTTTAAAGTTGGCATGCCAAAACCAGATGAGTCTAAAATGATATCTTGGGAGTCTATGATGGTTTTTTGGAAATTTTAAAAGGTTTTCTTGTTGGCCTTTGAATTTAAATTAACTTTTTTAGCAATTAAGATATCTTGACTTGTTTCCCCTTGTTGGTTGGCTATTGGTGTTAAGATGTCTAACTGCTGAAGCTATTGTACTATATTTGATATTCAGAGGTAATTACATAGCTCCATTTTATTATTGAAGTTGTTAACAAGAAACAATGGTTTATGACTTTTCAAATGACACATAAAATATATAAGCTATTCACCATTTTTTCTGATGGAACTTACCATTCTTGGTGTCTTGCAAGTGCAAATCTTGCACCTTCATTATGGGCATAGTGGGTTGTTCATCAGTTTGTATTGTCGGTTGTTTCTATCAATTATTCTCATCGCATTTTGCAATAAATTTTTGCTGTGTTTAATGCAGGAGACCCAGCTTTTAGCATATCGAAGGAATATTCAGGATCTCCTTTGTGATTCAAGTATGCCTTTCATCTACATTTGTTGGGCAAATCAAAAGCCACTCTTTTTATATCTAATGCTTTTCAAGATATACTTAATTCGTGGCGATTGATTTCATTGTTTGATGCCAGGCATGATCCCATACCCTGAACCTTACCAGAACATGTACCAGCAGCGTCGGTTGGGTACCCTGGGTATCGAGTGGCGTCCTACTTCAGTAAATTTTGCAGTTGGCCCGACTTACAATGTTGATACTGGTGATTATCAAATGCTGCCAATTGTAGACCTGGATAGATGGGCTGAGCCATTACCAGAATTTGTAGATGCCATTGACTGGGAACCGGAAAATGAAGTACAAAGTGATGATACTGATTCGGAGTACAATGTCACTGATGAATATTCTAGTGAAGGGGAACATGAGTGTTTAAGCAGCAGTTCCTCTGGAGAACCTGTGTGCAGTGCAGGTGACAGTGGCGACCATAATAATGAGGGCCTCCGGAGGTCTAGACGGAAGAAGCACAAGTCAGAAGTAAGAAATACTACAAAGAACTTATTCATTTTCCTGTTTGCTCTTACTTAAATTTGGCTTTTTGTTTGACAGGCGGAGTTCACAACTTCTTCTGGGAGGCGAGTTAAAAGAAGAAACTTGGATGAGCATGATGGCACTACTCTATTGAGGACTCATAGACCGCGGAGGTCAAGAAGTGGACGGTTGGCTTCAAGAAGAAAATCATCTAAATCTAAGTCATTGCGGCCTCAGAGACGTGCTGCGCGCAATGCTCTCAATTTATTTTCTAAGATAACTGGAGTTTCTACAGATGGGGAAGATGAAGATGACTCAGAGAGCAGTTCCTCAGAAAGTGAATCGGTGCTTCCAGATTCAAACACTCAAAGCATGGAGTCTGACAAATCAATGCCGAATAACCAGATAAAACATGCAAGGGAGAAGGAAGTCTCCAGAGTTGAGCGTGAAGATGTTGCAAAACCTTCTGCACTTATTGAATCTCAGGCAAATGTTGGAAGTAAGAGGAGATTGGTCCTTAAATTGCCACGTCGTGATCAAAAAGCTGTTTTGTCTTCTGAGAAAACAAGACTTGAATGCACTGAACAGGATGTTCTTGTTGACCCATTAACTAAGGCAAATACTGATGTAGCCAACCCAAATAGAACACGTGAGCCAGCACTTATTTCTGGCAACACAGCTGGTGATATCAGAGAAACAGGGCAAACTGAAAAGTCAGACCAGCCTAACTTGTCTGCAGTTTATGAGGGTCGGACAATCAAATGGGGAGAGGTAAAGTTGCGCTCTTCTAAACGTCTGAGATTGGGTGATGCTTCAGTGACAGATCCATGGCTTGCAAGCAATGCATGTCCTGATGGTCCTAACATGGTTGGAAGTGACACTAATGGGCATCTCAAATCTGGAGATGAGTATGGAAGATCATCTAGTTCCAGGATTCAAGCACATGGAAACAGTATTGGCAGAATGAGATACAGAGATAAAGCACAAGTTGAAAATGCTGTTTCACAAGGATTGGATGGTGCAAGACTTGAAGAGCTTTCTTCTGATAGCAAGGGCAAGTCTTCGGTACTTCTGCAGTCATCACCATGCATTGACCAAGAGAACAAGGTTACAATCCGAGTCATGTGTAATGGCAACAGAACTGAGCCAGCAACACATATGGATGAGGAATGCCAAGATAGCCCGCAGAACAGTGAATCCAGGGGTATTGCAGTTCACCTAGAAGGATCTGGAGTTGGGAACGATAATAAAAATGGCTACATGTTTAGCAGTAAGAATAGTGCAGATCATGATCAGGTGGCGAAAAATGCTCATCCCAGCTATCCTAAGGTAAGGATCAAATCAAGAGAACTAGCCAAGGAAACCAGCAGTTCATCTTCCAAGTTAAAATCTGTTGCAGTTGAAGATCTTAGGAGCTCCGAGTATGAACTAATGTCCAACAGTCCAACAACAAATGAACAAAATGGAGCTTCTGTGGTGTGTGAAGAAGATGAGGGTACTAGTGGACAGGATCCAGAGCATGGTATATGGAATAATGGATCTGAAAGCTTGGAGACATCGGCAAATCAAAATGTTGAGCCATCCAATTCACATGATTCGACGAAGTTGCATGCAGAATCCTATAGTAAGAAGTACAATGCTGTGTATAAAAGGTCAAAGTCATCCAGGGGTCGGAAGAACTCTAACAGTGGTTTCCATGGAATGGATGAAAGCATGTCAAATTGGAACAACCCAGGTGGAAATATGAAAGTTGATCTCAGTGATGCTATGGCTGATGGCATCCGTCAAAGAAGATCCATGGGTACAAGGGAAAACATGGATGAGATTACATCTAGGACAAGTAGTTTCCGGGTGAAACAATGCCATGATTCTTTAGAAACATCTAGAAGTGGAGGAAGATCAATAATAAATGGTGGCAGTCAACTTCTATGTCATGAATGGAAGTCAACCTCAAATATGACTGTTGGTTTACGGTCTGCCAGAAACAGAAGAGAAAATTATAAGTCTACTGACTCGAGACCTTTAGATAAGCGAAAATACCAACCATCATGGAGACTTTCATGGCTGATGTTGTTAGAGCATGAAGAGAGCTATCGATATATTCCCCAACAGGGTGATGTGGTTGCATACTTGAGACAGGTATTTATTGGTTGTAATTTCATGCAATATTATCTTTGCAAGTGTGTGTGTGTGTGTGTAAGTTACTGTCATCTGTTTATGTTCACAACTTCCGTTTCAGGGTCATGAAGAATATGTCAAAGCTTCCCGTTTGCATGAAGCAGGGCCTTGGAAATCAATCAAAAGCTTAAAAGCTGTAGAATTTTGCAAAGTTCAGGGCCTTGATTACTCTACTCTTCCTGGATCTGGGGAAAGCTGCTGCAAACTTGCACTCGAGTTTATAGATCCTTCTTCAAGTGGGTTTGGTAAAGCTTTCAAGATCACTTTACCTGAGCTTGTTGCTTTTCCAGACTTCCTTGTGGAAAGGACACGTTATGATGCTGCCATTGAGAGAAACTGGACGCACAGAGATAAGTGTCAGGTATGGTGGAGGAATGAGGATGGAGATGGTGGGAGTTGGTGGGAGGGTCGGATTTTGGCAGTAAAGCCTAAATCTTCTGACTTTCCAGAGAGCCCATGGGAGAGATATGTTATACAGTACAGAAATGATTGTTCTGGCCAGCATTTACATAGCCCTTGGGAACTTCATGATGGCGATAGTCAGTGGGAGCATCCCCATATTGATGACATGGCCAGGAGCAAGTTGTTATCAAGTATTGCCAAGATTGAGCAAACCTCAATCAGAAATCAGGTGAACCTGATATGTACATTGAAGCTTTTCTTCTTTCTATCTTTCCTTTTTCCCTTGTGATGTGGTATTTGGATTTTATTTTATTTTATTTTACTTTTCCTGTGCTAATGTTTCAGGACTGCTATGGTATTCAGAAACTGAATCAGGTAGCACAGAAGTCTGATTTTCTAAACAGGTATTGCTAATTTCTGTCCTTGTTATGGCAGTGGTTTATGATTAGCTGCACAGTTTATGATGCTATTAACTGTAGACATGAGAGAGCAACTTTATATGTTAATAGATTCCACATGCTGTATCTACTAGGTTCTTTTGTTCCCAAATATATATGCATTTATTTTTATTTATCTGTATCCATTTTTCTTCTGATTGAGGGGCTATGCTGACTGTACTTCAAAGACCTGAATGAATGTTGGGCCTCATGTTAGGGCACAATTGACCATGGTAGAGATGAGGTGGTTGTGGTTGCGATGTGCATGCTCTGTTTGGCTGGTTCGGAAGCAGGTGAACTAATGTGGATGTTTTCTTTTGCTGTGTGCATGTGTAGTAACCATGGAACTTAGCTGCTTAGGGAAACTAGCGAAGTAGAACATGATGATGAGACCACGAAATTGTTGTTGCTTGTGAATCACCGAGCATGGGTGAAAACTCAGATAGAGATGGTAGAATGTGTTGAAGGAAGCATGCCATGTTAAGGTTATTATGGCTTGTGTCTATGGTAGCATCTTGCAGGACCCAGGATTAAAAGATGGATATAAGATGGGTTCGTGTAATTTTGTGGTTATGGCTTGTGTCTGTACAAACTCTTAAGTTCAAAAAACCACTTGCTGTTCATGAAAATGTTACCTGAGGTGCTATAAGCTTTTGTGCAGAAGATAAAAACTGGGGAGGGAGGTTGCCCAGATGATGAATTTATATTTTTAATTCCTTTTTCATTTTTGCTTGAATATTTGGATGATTAAAATTTTTCGATTTACATTATGCCTGCAGGTTCCCTGTTCCACTGTCCCTTGAGGTAATCAAGAGGAGACTAGAAAACAATTATTATCGCACTTTGGAGGCAGTAAAGCATGATGCCTTGGTTATGCTTTCAAATGCTGAGTCCTACTTTGGCAGAAGTGCAGAGATGATGATGAAGATGCGACGACTGTCTGATTGGATCACACCTACGTTTTCATCTTTGTAGGATACTGAACAATTTTGTAGAAGATGTCTCTCTGATGAGGTTCAAGCTGCTGGTTTTCTGTAGATAAGTCTTTTTAACTTGTAGTTTCACATGCTGGCGGTCATTTACCCATTGATCCTTCTTTTTTTTTCGGTTGGGGGGGATTGGTTTTCCTTTGGGAAGATTGTTTTGAGGGCCTTTAGAGGAGAAGATGTTCAGAGAGAGCTGGTGCGGGTAAACAACCCACCAGATTCATTTATGTATAGACCCATTTCCATTATCAATAAAAAGAAAAGAAAGTAAAGCTAGTTGTTTTTCCCATGTTGCTCGGTCAGGGAACAGCTCTAATGTGTGCGTGGATGTGCCTTCTCTCCATTCTTTGGGGTCTCTCCTGGAGTTCATGTGATGTATCTTGAAATTGGACAGATAAATGAAGATGTGGTTTCATTGCTTAATCTGTCGTCATATTTGTGACAAGTCATCTCAAGTTCCATCTTTATGTTTGTAAAGCACTACTTCTACGCTTTAGTTAATTTATTTTTAGCCTCTTACGACCATAAAAATGTTAAATACGACTCTGGATTGTTGTTATCATCACTGATTTTTCCTTGTAGCCTGAAGATCAAGATGAGTCTTCGAATGGCTGCTTTTTTCATGAAAGACACGTTCTAGCAACTCCGGGGCTTAGCCTTCTTCCACAATGTTGCCAAGGGGTGCAAACCTGAGCACTCTTTAACATTTTGTTTTGTAAAGGACTCCAAAACAAGCGGAGACTAACTAGTAAAAGTGTGTCAACAATTTACTCTCCCATCCGATGTATGATATTGTAAATCTGAAAGTATTAAAAGCCTTTATCTCCTTTGACTCCATGGCACCATCTGAACATTGATCCTTGAGACCTTGGATTCGATCTGGTTACTTTTCAAAGTTGTCTAGGCCTTCATCCTGACCAGAAATAAGCAAGTGCTAACGAACGTGGTCCAAGAAAAAAGAACACGATAGATACTGTATGATATACTAAAATGCACACCTAATAAACAAGACACGAAATTCTAAACAATTAGGCATTTCGTTTCTATCAATAATTAGACAGAATTTCAGGAAATACGTTTAGATGAAAATATATAGTTAAATATAATCAATCAAAATTAAACAAACTTACACAACAAAATAATAAAAATTAAAACATAGAGCTAAGTCTGAAGTTTAAATATGAAATGAAGTATCAGAAACCAAAGAACTAAAAAAACAAAAAATCTAAACATATTTCAGTGCAACATATACTAAAAAAAATGGAAAATTATCCTTCAACCCCCTCAGCTTTGATCATGGTCTCTTCATCGATTTGCACCAAAATATCTCCACCAATATAGAAATAATAGTAACGAAAGGCCATCAGAACTCGGCCTAGTTGGCGGCAATAGCGTTCCCGAAGCACCGAAGTGCTTCTGCCACCTTCAAGACGATAGCGGTTCATCCGATATGACGCTGCCTTCCAGTCCGCTGCCACTTCGCCCGCCTCCGCCGTGTTGCCCGCACGGACGTACTCCAAGCTCGGCGTTCCCTCCGCTGCTGTGGCCACCCTCGCTCTCGATCCCGCTCCCTTCGTCGTCACCCGCACTGCACTGTTCTCATCTCCATAGCCGCACAGAAGCTGCAGCACGCTCCTCCCGCTGCTCCTCTTCGTCGGTCGCCATGCTTTCTATCCTTCTCCATGGCTCTGAAGCAACTCCGTGTCTTGTTGAAGGATTTAACCCAGATATCCAAGCACTTTGAGAGCTCTCACTTTTATTGGCAAATTCGCTACATGGAAATATGAGCTATGCTCACAAGTTGTTCGAACAAATCTTCAAGTGGGACCTTACGATTGGAGATGCTTTCTCCTGGCTTCATACTGTCTAATGCCAGCTTTCTTATATACTCAGATGGTGGAGTGGAAGAGCGAAGCGAATCCGAGAAGATGATTGAAAACTAAACCAGAACAACAACAAATTATTTACAAAAATATCAAGTTAAACCAAACCAGGCGGAAAAAACCAATCAAGCAATTATAGTGAATCGATACCAATAATTGTGGTATCCATTGAAGGCTAGCAGGCTTACCAAAAAAGAAAAGAGAAGAACGTGTACAAACCCTATCAATAGCACTTGGCATGAGAAGCAGCATTCCAGCTAAGAAAGAAGAGAAACCTTCTAAACTCCTCATAGATTATCTGACCTCTTCAGGAAATTCCACAATTTATGCACATTGTTGTTTCTCAATACTAGTAGATTATTAGGATACTTTTTCTGTAGTTTCCATTGGCTGGATGTTAGCATCTTCACTATAGACTCTCCATGCTGAAACCCTCAAACTAGTTTTTGTCTTGTGGCTTGTATGTTTTTCAAGTAGGTTATCATGTTTTCAAAGTAGCTTATCATTTATGCATATATGGCATCAGAAACTAATTATGTTCAAGCAAGTTACACCAAACAAGATTGATTGATCATGTTCAGAGAACATAAAAAGCCACATTATTCACTGAAAAAGGCACTAAAACTCGGTACTGAGATCACTTTCTGCTGGCCCAAAAAATCCTACCTAAGACAAGCTTGTATATGTTATTAGCAAGTTCCTAACAGGAGGGCTAAGAACCCTATCATCATTCTCGTTTCTCAGAAAACTAATGGAAGAAATACCAACTTCATCAATCTCTCCATCTATGGCCACAACTTGGGTTGCAGCAGACAACGAACAGAGTCATACCTTCCTCTCCCCTGTTGGTAGCCTGCAAAATTTTATGTTTACTACATATGAGTGCATCTCAAATGAAAGACATTTGCAAAAATTCATTGGTATCATCTAACAAGAAAATATTTGCACTATATTCATTGAGTACTGAATGCAGGTAGAAATATAAGCTTACAATCATACTATACATAATATGGTGAAAACAATTATAAAACCGTTCTACCGAGTCATCATTCACTCAATGACAGACTTCCTCCTTGACAAAGATTCTCATGTCAGAATGTACAGGCATTGCTAAAAATAGTGGCCGAGAGAATGTTCTATTTTCCTCTCAATGCGTTGACTCACCGTTAGTCTTATTCGTTGTTGATCCATGCCGAACTTTATTTGAAGGCAGTGACACTCAAACCTCTTATCAGAGAATAGAACAGCAATAAAAGATTAAGAACTGAAATTAATCTCACCTTGATGTCCAAACTGATCGAGGCTGGCTCTTCTAATTGCTCTCTTAACATTACACCCACCAATTTGAGTGTCTATAAATGAACTTGGAAGCTTCTTTAGTGCTTTTTAACTTGCCCTGATGAGTACCAGAAAAGTAGTAACCTGCCCAGGGACGATATCTTCAACCTTCATGGTTCTTCTTCAAGTTGATTAAAGGCTTTTCTGACTTCCAGAAACTCTATTGGATCCGTTGGTTCGGGCTATCTGTTGGACTGCGTGGAAGGAGCGTAATGCTCGAATCTTTGTGAGGAGACACTCTTCTCCAAACCTGTTTCTCAGTTCTGCTGTCAATTGTTTCACGGATTGGATCATGGTTTGTAGTTCTAGATCTTAGGTGAGCATAGACAAAGTTCATCAGGCTCTCAAGGCCTATAACCTCTCCTAGTGCTCTTCTTCCCTACCCTGGCTCTTCATCTATTCCCTCCTTTCATCTACCCTGCTTCTGCTCTTTTTTCCTGTTCTTTGTTCTTTGTTCGCTGTTTCGTTGTACTTGTTTTTTATTTGCCTGCTTCTTTGTAGCTTTTGTTTGTCATCTTTTATGAACCAGGAAATAAAGTCTAAAACCATTTACATCACAGCCATAATAACCAGCCTCTCACCCACTAGAGAATGACTCCAGCTTCTTAAAACAATAGTTTAAACATTCATGTGTCAAAGGCACCTATTCCTATAGACAAACCAACATGTAAAAGAAGCAACCCATAATTTCTCACCCCAAAGCCTCATAATTTAGCCCCAAATATAATAACATAAATCTTGCATTTTGATTACAATTTTGAGAAACACATTCAACTATATGCAGCCCTAGTTCTATATAGTCATGACTTTAAGAACAGAAATCCAATAACCTTGTCTGTTTTGAGTTACAAATGGAGGACCAGGTGTTGGTAATATAATGGAGAAGGTTATTACAACCCTTGGGTCATATATATGACCTCTCATAAAGACAGTAAGAGAAGACATCGGTCTAAAAGGGAGAGAGGGGAACCTGATGATCGCAGTTCCGGCAGGCATAGAGGTGGATCTTCTGTTCCCCGTCTTCCTTTGGGTAAAGTATATTGTTGCCGTACCAAGACAAGAAGAAATATAAAAATGAAAGCATGGGATAATCCAAAGGGTCATAACCTTTTAATTGGTGCAAGCTCACCATTCTCAGCAGAACTTCATGGCACTCAAGGCTGCTGCTGCTGAGGCTGTGAGCTTCCCCTATTGCTGCCTTGCTCTTCTCTCAGGCGTGTATTGCGTTGAAGTCTACTTTTAAGGGATGTTTGGTTCGTAATCAAAATCAAAATGAAAATAAAAATTGGATTGACTTGGAATCGAAATTGGAGTAGCCAAATTTTCGAAGTGTTTGGTTCGTGATCGAAATCAAAATTGGAATAAAAATTTGAATCTATAGAGGAGAGTAGGAATCAAGTTCTATATAGATTGAGCTATTTCCATTCTATCCTGGAATCGAAATCGAAATGGAACTCCTCCCAATCAAACAATTGGAATGGGAGTCACCCATTTCGATTTCGATTCCGATTCCGGACTCCCACTCCTCCCAACCAAATGCTCCCTTAGTGAAGCCTTCGGAGGAATGAGGAATGGGTGACGGGATGGAATCGGGTGAACTCCGTCACAAATAAAGATGACATTACGAACTTCACCATTTGAAGGAAGTTAAACAATCACCATGGCCATTGTTCACGGCCAGGAGGGGCGGTGGTAAATGAGTGGTAGTCTGAGGAGAACAAAAATCATATTGGGCGGGCACTATAAAATATAATATGGGACAGGTTTCATAATTTTAGAGGATAGATTTAAAAGTCAATTTTTTTTTTTACTATTGGAGTTATTAGTCTCGTAATTATTCTCTTTCTTTCTCATTTTTAGCATATAATGATACATACTATATGATTATATCATACACACTAAATATATAATCAGGTAATATATACTTAAGCTTTTTTAATACATATCCAGTAATGATTCAATACACACCTATAACTAAATTGATGCATAATTTATCAGACTTAGTATTCATCAATACACAGTAATACGACCAGTTGATTCATACGTAGCAAAATATTCATCCAACATCTCAATACACACATCTAAATAAAATAATGCACAATTTTTAAAACATAGCATGCATCAGCATGCAACACATAAGCAAATAATATATGCTAGATGATTTATTGATACATACTATAAATATTTTTGATACACACTCAACAACAACCCCATACATATCTCGAGGTCCTTTCTCCTCTTCCAAATCCTATTCTTTTCTAAGATTTTTGTATCTACAAGTTCACGAAAACTGTGTATCATTTTATTTAGAGATATGTATTGAGATATCGGATAAATATTTTGCTAAGTGTGTATCAACTGATCATATACTATGTATCAGTGAATAATAAGTTCAGTAAACTATGTATCAATTTATTTGTAGGTATACATTGGATCATTACTGGGTGTGCATCAAAAAAACTTACGGTATATATCAATAAATCATCTGGTGTATATTATTTGCTCATATGCTGTGGACTAATAAATGCTATATTTTGAAAACTGTGTCGCTTTATCTAGCTATGTGTATTAGAATGTTAGATGAATATTTTACTAAGTATGTATCAACTAGTCATATATTCTGTATTGATAAAATTAAGTTCGGTAAATTGTATATCAATTTAATTATAGGTGTGTAATGAATCGTTGCTGGACGTGTATAAAAAAAACTTATAGTATGTATCATCTGATTATATATTTAGTGTGTATCATATACTCATGTAGTATGTATTACTATGTGCTGAAAATAAGAAAGAAAGAATATATTAGTCATAAAATTAATAATTTTATTAATAATTTTTTTTAATTTTTTAATTTATTTTTTAAAATTAATATTTAAAAAAATATAATATATTATGAAAGCCGTCATTTTATAGTGCCCGCCCCATATGATTTTTGTTCATGTGAGGAAGAGTACAAAAATGGAAAAGTAAAAAAATGGTCAGCTCGCAGTTTCGTAGCATTGGAGATTGTGGGGCTGCTTGCACCAGAAAGCGGAGACGCAGAAAATTGTGTGGTTATTACAATCATTATTTTAAACTTTGTTATGAAACTGAAAATATTTACTCGTTCAAGAAGGAACACAATGGTAATAAACGAAATAAAGGAAGATGACGCCCATGGCCATGCTCGGACATCATGCTCATGATATGACACATGGGCATAAAGATAGATAGGTATGCTATTTAGTTAGGATGAAGGCAGATAGATGCGTTATTTAGTTACGTGGGGACACGGGAGCTTGCAAAGTGGCCAAGGGTTTTTGGGTTCAAAAAGTATAGTCAAAAGCTGGGCGACTTGGGTTCTTTTCATCCCTGCAGCCAGACCTTATTGCCTTTATGCAATACTAGTCCATAGGAATGTGCTTTGCATGTAAGAAATATCTACAGTTATAGAATAAATAAGATTTTAAAAATTAAAATTATTTCACGTAGCTGAAAAAATTATTGATTCTAAGTTTGATTTTGATGAATAACAAAATTTTTGAATTCATCTTGTTACTATTAATCCCCTCGTTGCTTGTTCGCCGGGAACGAGCACATGCAAAATAAAGTCCACATTGACCGAAGTTGTCTCCGGTGGAGACCCTCCGATGCCTATGTTAGAGGAAGAGACTGGACAACAGTAATATATGAATGAAGACAGAGCCCCGTGTGTAAAAATTGGCTTACCCCTACTGTTGCTTTACCTCTCTTTTTATAGGAAAAAATGGTTGCAACCGTCAGATATGGTCCCGCATTTAGTGGCGTAGAATCATTAGGCTATAATCCCATTATGGGTTGTCAATCTTCGAGGATTATGCCGTGATATTCGTAGGATAACCGTCTGAGACGGTTATACTATACTTGAATAAGCCGACTGACTAAATGTAGCAGATTTGAGATACTGACGGTCGTAATCCATCGTCTGTAGAGTCCGAACATCGACTGCTTATCGATACCAACTCGATAAAGGGGGTTCGATCGGTCGGTTGAAAGCAGTGTCGGCCTGCTCAGTCGATATATAGTCGGTAGTCGCTTCCAAGATTGTCTGTTCGTTTGGTGGGTTAGAGTCGAACGTCGGTCGGTGTGTACTGGAGATCGGTCGGTTTATAGAGGGCGGTCGGTTTACTCCAACACATCTGATACTAATAAATTATGTGAGTATTCGAAGAGAAGTTTTAGGAAGTTATGACCCTATCTCAATGAAGCTCCATATTTTTGGATGAAAGATTCAAAGAAATAATACTAAAAGAGGTCAAACCAAATATTTTTCAAAAAAAAAAGAATCTTGAACTGACTCAAGAGGTTGTTGAGTCGACTCTGACATGCATTCAGCATTTGGCACGAATCTTGAGTCGATTTAGGCACATGATGAGTTGACTCAGGCATGCAGATCGGCATCAGTACAAAAAAGATGAAGAAACTATTTCTTGACCTGCTACTTGAGCCGACTCATAAGGATCTTGAATCGACTTAAGGATTAGATGAGTTGACTCATCAGCTTCTGATAGCTCTAACAACTAGCTTTTAAAAACTACAGAAGTGATCTGAAAAACTTTAAACGGCCATTTTTTGTGCTCCAACGACTACAAATTTATTTTTAGTGAAGTTAATTTGGATTAGAGAGTGTCTAAGTCATTATTAAAGCAAGAAAACTTAAGGAAACAATGAGATAGAGGAGAAAAATTTGAGATAGATTTAAAATTCTGTTCAATCCTTCAAGTGAGCTTTAAGGAGTATTTACTCTATTCCAACCACTCAATCAGCTGAGCAATCAATTCATTCTCAAGTAAAGGAAGGGAGCATTCATTGCAAAAGCCCTCTAACTTCTTATCTTATGCATCAAAGTCTTGCATCGGTTCATTAAAGAATTTGTGTTTGTATTTAAATTTCTGCACTTACAAATTTATATTTCAAGTTTCAATAGGGCCATCTACTTAGTAAAGTAGTCGATGGCGATGAGTAAAAATTTTTGTTGGCCTGATGCTTAGGAGAATGGATCAAGGATGTCCATCTCCTATTGTACAAAAATCCAGGAGGCACTGATTGGGGTCAGCAGCATGATTGGTTGGCATTGGATATTAGCATTTCTCTATCACAGATCACATTGGTTCGTCAGATCGACTGCATCCTATTGTATTGTGGGTCAATAGTATCTTTGTTGAAGCACTTTGTAGGCCAACGACTTGCGTTCCAGGTGATTCCCACATATTTCCTCGTGCACTTTCCATAGGGCGGATTCAGCTTTGAAGGAGTGCAAGTAGTTAAGGAGTGGTAAAGAGAAGACCTTTTATATAGATTGCCTTCATAAAGGATATAGCGGGGTGCTTGGTGCCTAATTTTTTGAGCCTCTTTTGGATTCAGCGGTAGTGTCCCATCCCTTAGGAAGTAGACGAAGGGATCCATCCAACTTGGCTTATTATTGACTTGCAACATTGGAGTGGATTCTTCAAGGCTGGGCTTCTTAATGACTTCGAAGGACTCTCGGGGTAGGTCCCCTGGTGCCGAAGTTGCCAAATTAGATAAAATATTGGCCATCAAGTTCTCCAATCTGGGTACCTGATGAATATCGAAACTGGTGAATATCGGAATTAGACTTTTTACCTTCCATGGGAACCTCTTCATATTTTCTTCTCGAGCCTCAGAGTCCCTTTTCACCTATCCGACTATCACTTGTGAGTCATTGCGGACCTCCATTTTTGTACCCCAAGTTCTTTAGCAATTTTCAGCCCAGTGATGAGAGCGTCATACTCAGCCCCATTATTGGTAGCTGAAAACTTGAAGTGTAGGTATATTCCACGACAGTTCCCTCTGATTCAGTGAGGATCAGTCTAGCACCCAATCTTACAGAATTTGATGACCTATCTACATACATGATCCACTGCTCCTAATTGGGTGCTTCAGCCTCAGGTTGGTCTTCCCTAATGGGTTCGTCTTCCTCAGAGTATCCTTTCGAAATTATACATTCCATAACAAAATCGGCCAGCACTTGTGCTTTGATAGATGGATAGGGTTGAAACTTGATGTCGAATTCGATGAGCTCTATTGTCCATTTCACTAGTCGACCATCGTTTCTGACGATGCAGGATCGATCTAAGAGGCTGATCAGTTAGGAGTACTATAGTATGCATCTGAAAGTAAGGTCGGAGCTTTCGAACTGAGATGACGAGGGCATAGATCAGCTTTTCAAATCTTGTATACTTGATCTCAGCGTCATGAAGGATTTTGCTGATGTAGTAAATTGATCTTTGAATTTTTTCTTCTTGTTGCACAAGTACCAAATTTAACTATACTGAAGAGATTGTCAAGTATAGGTATAGCTCCTTTTTAATTTTGGTTTGGTGAGGACCGATACCATGATGAGCCGAGATAAGTCTTTAATGATTCAAATGCTCACTGGCACCTTTCTGTACACTTGAAGTCCACTGGCTGCCTCAGGGTCTTGAAGAAGGGGAGGCAGCATTCCACTGATCTGGAGACAAACTGGTTGAGAGTGGCTATTCTACCAGTCAGGCACTAGACATCCTTTACAATCTTCAGAGGATTCATTCTTTGTATGGCTTCAATCTTCTTTGGATTGGGATCGATGCCTCTACACGAGACCATGAAGCCGAGGAACTTCCAAGAGGTGACTCCAAAGATGCACTTCGTTAGATTCAGTTTCATCCAGTACCCTCGAAGAGTGTCGAAAATTTCTCTAAGGCTAGCGATGTGGTCTTCCGACATTCGATTTTTGACTAGCATGTCGTCTACGTATACCTTCATATTTCGATCGATCTGATTTTTGAAGATTTTGTTCATCAGTTGCTGGTAAATGGCATTTGTATTTTTTAGTCCAAAAGGCATAACCTGTAATGAAAAAGATGTCGATCAATAATAAAAAGCGATCTTTTTCAAATCTTCAGGTGCCATCTGATTTTGGTTATAGCCGAAGAAGGCGTCTATGAAAGTGAGGAGCTCATGGTCCGATATGGTATCCACCAATTGATCAATTCATGGTAAGGGTAACTATCTTTCTAGCAGATTTTGTTAAGGTCGGTGTAGTCTATATAAATCCACCACTTCATGTTGGCCTTTTTTACAATGATCACATTTGTGAGCCATTCTGGGTAGATCACCTCCCTGAAGAAACCAACATCGATCAGTTTGTTCACCTCTTTGGCAATGGCTTTTTGTCGTTCAGGTGTGAAGTTCCACTTCTTCTGCTTGATGGGTTGGTGGAGGCGGTCCGTATGCAGCTAGTGTATTATTATTTCTAGATCAATTTTGAGAATATCTGTTGTTGATTAGATAAAGATATCTATATTTTTCTGCAAAAAGGAAGCTAGTTGGTTTTGAATTACCTTATTTAGATTTGATCCTATCTGAAATATATGCCTTTCGTATCCATTGTTTAGGAGGATCATCATGAGGTCCTCCGCAAGTTTCCCTCATTCTTCGATCAGCTTGTCGTGAGTGTCCAACTCTTTGATAGGGAGGTCGGGCAAATGTTTCACTCCTTAAAGTGTGGTCATATAGTAGTGCTAGGCCAGTGGCTAGTCTCCACAAACTTCTCCGATCCCATGCTTAATGGAAAACTTCATCGGCAGGTGATAGGTCGATATCATGGCCTTGAAGGCATTCAACCCCTGTCATCCTAAGATAGCATTGTATGCTGAGGGTGCTTTGATAATTGAGAAATCTATATTCATAATGGATTTCTAGGGCCCTTGTCTCGCTATAATCGATAGGGTGATGACCTTTTTGACTGGTATGGCATCTCTGATGAAGTCTGTAAGTGTGGAATCGAGCCTACCTAATCGATCTAAAGAGATATCCATTTTGGAGAATGCATCATAAAATAAAATATCAGTCAAACTTCTATTATCTATCAGGACATGGTGTATATCAAAATTTATGATATTTAAAGATACAACCACCACATCACTATGTGGAAATTGGACTTCCTTCACATCTTTTTCAAGAAAAAATGATTGCTTCCTTCGATTTCTATCTTTTGGTCGATTTGCTGCGTCCCATTCTACCGTGCCTCTAGTGATGGTGTTGATTACGCCAGCCATAAATCGATTTCAATAGGTTGTTCTTGTCGAACTGGCTCTTGGTGCCGAGGTACTCTTAGCGGCCCCATGGAACCTTCCCTTATGCGGCGAACAAAATGATTCAGTCGGCCTCGCTAAATGAGCTTCTCAATCTTATCACAGAGGTAGACGTAGTCTTCGATGTCATGGCCATGGTCCCAATAGTAGAGATAATATCTCTCTGCATGTAATTTTTCGATTGAGACTTCATCCTTTGTGCTCGAGGGAGCTACTCGATTTTCATGAGCACTTACATTTTGAAGGCATTTGAGGAGTATAATTGACGAATCTTTTCAGAGGGGACTGGTGCCTTGGCGATTGGCAGCATTGTCGCTGAGGGCTTCTTGGTCATCGACTCCAGTGAAGAGTTTTAGATGAGGCCAAGGTGGAGTCCTAGATCGCCATCGATCCCTGAGGGGGTCCTCTCGGATTGGGGGGACTTCAAAACTTTGCTCCCCCCTGGTCATAGGGTCGATCAGTGTGCCATGCTTTTCGAAGGTCTTGTCAGCTCGGGCATATTTCTCGGCTTGGTCTAGCATCTCTACAAAGTCCTTCGGATACTTCTTCTCTAGCAAGTAGAGAAAATTTTTTTTGGATTCTACCTTTAAAGATGGTCATAATGATCGACTGATCTAGATCACGCACTTTCAGGATGGCCGCATTGAAATAGTTCATATAGTCACGGAGGGGCTCTTCTTCCTTCTTCTTGATGTTTACCAAGGAGCTAGATTATCGGCACTATCTTGTGCTAGTTACAAAGTTGGTGACAAATGATCTGCTCATCTAGTCAAATGAATGGATAGAGCCCGACTTCAAACCTACGTACTAGTCTCGAGCCACCTTCTTAAGGGTAGAGGAGAAGGCTTGGCATAGAATTACGGTGCTTGCTCTATGGAGGAGTATGAGACCTTTAAAGCTCTCCAAGTGGTCCACTGGGTCAATTGACCCATCGTAGCTTTTCAGTTGGGGCATTTTGAAGTTTTCATACAGCGGTTCTTATATAATTCTATCATTGAAAGGTGGGTTGATATGGAAGCCAACTTGATCATTCCGATTTGTGCTTTGATGCTGTAGTGCTTCAATTTGTTGATTCATCTCTCAGAGCTTTCGGTCCATGTCAAGATTGTGGGCCATGAAGGCCTTTATGCGACGTAATGGGGACCAGCTTAGAGTGAATCTTTTGATGGAGGAGTTGGTGAATGCCTTCTCCACTCGGGGCTCTAAAGTCGGCTCAACCATGTTTGCCTACCTCGATTCAAACTTTGTGATGGAGATCAAGGAGGTTGCTGCCAGGGCACCTCTTGCACCAGATTCGACTGCTGCAGGGTGTTGACTACCGCAATCAATGCTTACACCTAAGCAACTAGAGTGTTGAGTTGATTTTGGTTTACCCCTATAGCTGGTGGGAGGGTTGCGAAGGTTCCTCCAGCTACTAAGCCAGAGCATGGTTTTCGATCAGGTCTTCAATCAGTTGGGATGCCACGATGCTTTAATGCCTTGATGACATCCTTCTTGGTGGCATGGAGATGTATCATGCACTTCTTCCCAGAAAATAGGTCTGCTCCTTCCTCTAGCTCCAACTGTTACTGTAGATTTTTAACTTTAGTCAGAAGTACGGGAGTGAGGTAAAGTTAGTGAGGATGATGGTGACCAGACCTACAAAAAAAATTTCTAATCAAAAGTAGTTCTGATGGGAACCTCCGATGCTCAAGTCAGTAATTTGAAATAGATGGAAAGGAGTGTGTAAGAGAGTTACCTACCTCTTAGGATCCCTTGGTTGCCTCTATTTATAGAGGCAGGAACCATGGGAGAAAAGATTGTGGGAGGCCATGCTGCCTCCATGAAGCAAATCCTTGACACTCTCACTTTGATTTTCGTGAATTTAGTGGGTGGCGGCACCTTATCCGACATGTAGCCAATCATTTTTGTTAATAACTCAAGCCAAATTCTTTGGGACCTGACCGTTGATGTGACCTTATCCCATACATGGTCGGCCATTTTCCATAATGGCTATGGCTTGAGTACCCGGGATGTGATCGTTGACGTGATCTTTTTTTGCACGTGACCGATCATTTTTCTTAATGGTTTGATTTGAAACAACCATATGGAGGCTTTTTGCTGATATCGCGGTTAGCAACTTTCCTTAATAGCTTGATTTGAAAGGGCCGTGCAGAGGATTTCTCACTAACCTTCCCAGGTAGGATGATCGAAGTAGGGAGTGGGAGGGGTGTACTTTGGCAGCCTGCTATGTATGCTGCTGAATAATAAGAGCTATGGTGGATGCCTAGATCAGGCCGACGTGAGGGTTCGACAGCTTGAGAATGGGTTGGTGGCTCATGTTCGAAGGTACAGGTGAGGAGTTGAAACCCATGTACAAGTTACTAGCTGGTGTGGGGGTTGATGGACGATGCATGGATTGGTGGCCGATGTGTGGGTCAGCCATGATTAGAGTTTGCTCTTGTCTTTGGATCGGATGTAAAAATTCTACCCATAACATGGGCCATGGGTGGTGCACTATCATTGTCGGGTGGGATAATGGGATCAGAAATCTAGATAATTGAAATATTATATGGTATTGTTATAATCTTCTGAATCAATGTGGAGGTATGTGGGGCTCCTAAGATGGCCGATCTAAACACTACTGACTTGTCGGCCTTGTGAGTGACTTTCAAAAACCCCATTCTTTTGGTAGTAATGCTGGTGGTTTGAAAGAGGATGGTGAGGAGGAAGCTCTTGCGTAGTATGTGGCTGATCTTTCTGATATCATAATAGTCGAGGATGACATGGCTTCCATGACATGCTTGAGGCTCTCTTTGGGAAGAGAGCAGATTGTAGACATTCTAAAGTTGTCAACGATGAGAATGGTGATGGTTTGACGGTGGTTGATTTGATGGACAAGCTTGATTTGGTTGAAATAGTTACTGAAGGTGGCGAACTCAGGAATGGCTCGAGAATAGCTGTGATGTAAAAGGCCATGACGGAGAATAAAAGGAGGAAGGGAAGGAGGATCACAACTTGAGGCTTAGGGGCTATCTTGGTATGGGTTTGGTTTGAGTTGCTAGTTCTAATAAGAGGAGATCGTGGTTTGGTGGGATAAGGGAAGGAGCAGATGGAACATATAAGGAGAGCAACTTGAGGAGGAGAGAGAAGATCAATTAGATTTGCTATATTCGAAGTTCAAAATTATGATTGTAAAAAGGTCGACAGTTTGTGAGTCAAGGATGAACTAGATAAAAAGTTTAAGTTATTGTTATAACTAGGAAGATAACTATTCCAACACCAAACTTGGTAATAGATCTGGATTTTGAAGAAGTTTAAATCGTTAGAGATGACTTATTAGAGCTAGGACCATTCGATAGTCTGATAATTTGAATGGTTGATAGATTTATGACTGAACTTAATATGGCATGATTTGCATAGTTAACCAACCCAAATTATCAGTTCATTAAATACATGAGGTGTATCATGAGAGTTTCCATAAATAAGATGCTGCCAACCATCTTGTGATACTGCCATATATAATTCCTAAATTTTCTTAAGTCATAATCTCCACACTACTGAGTTAGGCATCTTTTAGCAAAGAAGCTAGGTTATTTTTGATAGCATTTACCAATTAGTAAAAAAGCCACTTGATGGTAATACCAAAAGAATGGGACTCAAAGCTGGTCCATCAAGGTTGGAATGTTTAGTGGCTCTTGTGGAGGCTTTTCTTCATTCTTTATCCCATGACCTAAGATCTTTTTTTGCCAAAGGAAAAGGAGAGAAACATCTTTTACCATAGGGTAATTACCCAATATATCATCTTAGCTTGCTTGGCTATAGGGACATTGTATTCTTTTGGATCTCTAATAACATAAAAAATGGTGGACAACTTGTCACCGGTGACTTCTAAAAAGAGAACTAATATGTTAGAATTTTAATTTGAAAAATTATCAAGCAAAATACTTAATATACTAAAAACAACTCAAATTTCTTAAGTTTGTAAAAATCAGCTTATTTATAAAAATATTGTTTATAGACTTTACAAACCACATCTCATGTAAGGTCCTGGCATAGCCTAAAAAACAGAACTTCATAAAATTTCCAATTCCTAGTGCAGGCTAATTGATCTTGTTCAGATTGTAGCTAATTAGATTTAATTGGTTGATCTGGTCTAGTTGAATTATCTAATCGGTCTAGTAAAATGAGTTGACTGAGCATTTATGATGAATTAAATTATTTTGATTATTCAAAGGATAGAACATGCAAGTGTCTTATATTTCTAATTGGTTTAGATGGAGAAAGCTGACTACGATCAGAATTTAGCAAGGCTCAGTGAGTTTGTGCAAATTAGTTTGTATGAATTAGGTTTTGATAAGTCAGATATGGTTAGACTATGAAGAATTAATCTAAACTCAAATATGCATTTATATAGAATGCAAACATGGCTCATACATACAGTGCGAAAGCCTCTGTAGCTCTAATCTTAGCTATTACACCAACCAAGATGTTGGCCATCATCAGCATATCTTTCTAATGCCAGTGAGGAGACCTAGCATTATCCAATGATCTGCAAATAGGAAGAATATGGTATATGGATTAATACCAAATTAAAATTTTTAGATCTCTTCTAACTATGGATACAATGATCTCTTATCCCTACTCTACTTAGATGAAATAATTTTTGCTTGTGAAATAAAAAAAAAAATCAGCCACTACTGTGGATCACTACACCAATGAAGGAGAAAAATAAAATATGAAGCATGTCCTCAAAATTAATAACAAGATAGAAGAAAATTATAGATTGCATTCACAATCATGAGTGATCAAGTCTAACATTGATAGTACTTGATGAGTGGAATTGATTTATTATTAAGATAAACATAATCAAATTTGTTTCATGGATCATCATACATAATAATGAGGAACAAGAAATATAATGCTCTTATGGTAATGTTGAGGAGTGATTTCATGATATCTGAGAATCGAGATGACGTGACATGTTGGCATGTTCTTTGAGCCCATCATTTAGAAAGCTTAAAGGATAGGCTTCTTTTGATTGTTATAGAGATCCTACAATAAATGGGTAACAAGATTTAATTCACTTATAGTTACTCATTTTTCTAATCACACAAACATAAATCACTTAGGCTATTAGATTTTGTATTATTATCAAGTTAGACTATCTAAAGAGATTGAATCCAATGGATATTGTCATGAACTAGTGAATTACATATGTTAGCCACAATCATATTCGATTGATGTCATTTATGAAGTAAAGTTTATTTGTCCATTTCACTCAACTTGAATCACTGAATGAGCTCACAAGAATACAATGTCCATGACAAGTTTGAGAATTGCAACAATTAATGGTCAGCTTCTCAAAAATGTGCTTGCCAATGTATCAAAGGCTTTTTTATGTGAGCTAGATGGCTCTTCAGATGCATTCGATGTCAGTTCATCTACTTCTGGAGAGTCGGCAGGGGTGTTGGCACTTTTCTCTAGAGCATCTACAGGGGCATCAACAACATCTTCTTCTGGAGACTCTATAGGAGCCTCAGCTACCTTTAGAGCCTCTGCCGAAGGATCAATCATCTTTGGTGAGGTCGATAGAGGGGATATGGGTGGTACACCATCAATATTGGGTGGGATGATAGGCTAAAAAATTTGGATCATTGAAATATTATATGACATTGTCATAACCTTTTTAATTATTGTGGAGGTATGTGGGGCTCCTAGGACAGTCGATCCAAATGCTACTGACTCGTCGGCCTTGTGAGTGACGTTCAAGAATCTCATTGTTTTGGTAGCAACACCGATGGTTTGGAAGAGGGTGGTGAGGAGGAAGCTCTTGCGTGGTATGTGACTAATCTTTCTGATATCATAATAGTCGAGAATGATATGGACTTCCATGACATGCTTGAGGCTTTCTTTTGGAAGGGAGGAGATTGCAGACATTGTAAAGTTATCAACGACAAGAATGGTGATGGTTTTATGATGGTTGATTTTATGGACAAGCTTGGTTTGATTGAGATAGTTGCTGAAGCTAACAAACTCAGAGAATGGCTCGAGCTGTGATGTTAAAAGGCTATGGCGGAGGACAAAAGGAGGAAGGGAAGGAGGAGGATCACAACTTGGGGCTTAGGGGCCTTCTTGGTATGGGTTTGGTTTGAGTTGCTAGTGCTAATAGAAGGAGATCGTGGTTTGGTGGGATGAGGGAAGGAGTAGATGGAACATATAAGGAGGGTAATTTGGGGAGCGGAGAGGAGATCGGTTAGATTTGTTATATTCGAAGTTCGAAATTTTGATTATGAGAAGGTCGATAGTTTGTGAGTCAAGGTTGAACTATATAAAAAGTTTAAGTTACAATGACAGCTAGGAAGGTAACTATTCTGACACTAAATTTAGTGATAGATTTGGACTTTGAAGAAGTTTAGACTGCTAGAGATGACTTATTAGAGCTAAGACCATTTGATAGTCTGATAATTTAAATAGTGGATGGATTTATGACCTAACTTAATATGGCATGATTTGCATAGTTATCCAACCTGAATTGTCAGTTCATTGAATATGTGAGATACATCATTAGAGTTTCCATAAATAAGATGGTGCCAACCACCTTGTGATACTCCTATGTATAATTTCTAATTTTTCTTCAATTATAACCTCCACACTACTGAGTTAGGCATCTTTTAGTAAAGAAGTTGGGTTATTTTTGATAGCGTTATCTTCACCTACTTGTAAAGCCACTTGATGGTAATATCGAAAGAATAGGACTCAAATCTGGTCCATCAAGATTAGAATGTTTAGTGATTTTTGTGGGGGCTTATCTTCATTGTTTGTCTTATGACCTAAGATCCTTTTTTGTCGAAGGAAAAGGAGAAAAATATCTTTTACTATAATGTAGTTGTCCAATATATCATCTTAGTTTGCTTGGCTTTAGGGACATTGCAATTTTTTTAGGATCTCCAATAATAAAAAAATAGAGAACAACTTGGCACTTGCGACTTATAAGAAGAGAACAAATATGTTAGAATTTTAATTTAAAAAACTATCAAGCAAAATGCTTAATATACTAAAAAGAACTCAAATTTTTTGAGTTCGTAAAAATCAGCTCATTTGTAAAAATATTGCTTACAGACTTTACAAACCATATCTCATATAAGATCATGGCATATCTTAGAAATAGAATTTTATAAAATTAGCCAATTTCTATTACAAGCTAAATGATTTTGTTCGAGTGGTAGCTAATTAGATCTAATTGGTTGATCCTGGTCTAGTTGAATAGTCTAATTAGTTTAGTAAAATGAGTTGGCTGAGCATTCATGATGAATTAAATTATTTCAATTACTTAGGGGACACAACATGTAAGTCTCTTATATTTTTAATTAGCTTAGATAGAGAAAACTGACTACGATCAAAATTTAGCAAGGCTCAAAGTGAGTTAGTGTAAATTGGTTAGCATGAATTAGGTTTCGATAAGTTGGATATGGTTAGGCTATGAATAATTAATCTAATCCCAAATATGTACTTACATAGAATGCAAACATAAGGTGGCTCATGCATACCATGTAAAAGCGTCTGTAGCTTTAATCTTAGCTATTATGCCAACCGAGAAGTTGGCCATCATCAACATATCTTTCTGATGCCAGTAAGAGGACCTAGCATTGTCCAATGATCTTCGATAGAAATACTATGGTACATGGATTCATACCAAATCAAAATTTTTAGATCTCTTTCAACTATGGATACAATGATCTCTCGTCCCTGCTCTGCTTAAATGAAATAATTTTTGCTTGTGAAACAAGAAAGAAATCTATTGCTACTATAGATCACCATGTTAACAAAGGGGAAGAATAAAATATAGAGCATGTCCTCAAAATTAATAACTAGATAGAAGAAAATTATCGACTACATTCACAATCATGATCGATCAAGTTTGACATTGATAATGCCTAATGAGTGAAATCTATTTCTTATTAAGATAAACCTGATCAAATTTGTTTCATAGATCATCATCTATGATCATGAGGAATAAAAAATATAGTGTTCTTGTGGTAATGTTGAGGAGTGATTTCATGACATCTGAGAATCGAGACTGCATGATATATTGGCATGATCTTTGAGCCCATCGTTTAGAAAGCTTAAAAGATAGACTTCTTTTGATTGTTATAGAGATCCACCTACAAATGAGTAACAAAATTCAGTTCATTTATAGTCGCTCATTTTCTTATCATACAAATACAAATCACTTAGGCTATTAGATTTCATATTTATTATCAAGATAGACTGTCCAAAGGGATTAGATCAGATGGATATTGCTATTGAGCTAGTGAATTGCATATGTTAGCTGCAGCCATATTTAATTGATGTTATTTATCAAATAAATTTTATTTATCCATTTCACTCAACTTAAATCACTCAATGAGCTCATAAGAATACGATGCCCATGACAAGTCTGAGGATTGCACCAATTGACAGTCGGATCCTTAAAGATGTGCTTGCTGATGCATCAAAGGCTTTCTTGTGTAAGCTAGATGGCTCTTCAGATGCATTCGAGATTAGTTCATCTGCTTCTAGAGAGTCAGTAGGGGCGTCAGCACTTTTTTTGGAGCATCAGCAGTGGCATCAACAACATCCTCTTCTAGAGATTCTATAGGAGTCTTAGCTACCTCTGGAGTCTCTGTCGAAGGATCGATCATCTCTGGTGGGTTCGATATAGGGGCCATAGGTGGTGCACCATCAATGCCAGGTGGGATAAGGGGCTCAGAAACTTGGAGTACTAAAATACTATATGGCATTGTTATAACCTTCTTAATCAATGTGGAGTGTGTGGGGCTCCTAGGACAGTCGATCCAAATATTACTGACTCGTCGGCCTTACGAGTGATGTTCAAGAACCCCATTCTTTTGGTAGCAATATCGGTGGTTTGGAAGAGGATGGTCAGGAGGAAGCTCTTACATGATATGTAGCTGATCTTTCTGATATCATAATAGTCGAGGATGACATGGACTTCTATGACATGTTTGAGCCTTTCTTTGGGAAGGAAGGAGATTGCAGACATTCTAGAGTTATCAACGACAAGAATGGTGATGGTTTTACGGTGGTTGATTTCATGGACAAGCTTGATTTGGTTGAGATAGTTGCTGAATGTGACGAACTCGAGAAATGGCTCGAGAATATCTGGATGTTAACAGCCATGACAGAGGATAAAAGGAGGAAGAGAATGCAGAGGATCACAACTTGGGGCTTAGGGGCCATCTTGGTATGGGTTTGGTTTGAGTTGCTAGTGCTAATAGGAGAAGATCGTGGTTTGGTGGGATAAGAAAATGAGTAGATGGAATATATAAGGAGAGCAACTTGGGGAGAGGAGAGGGAATCGGTTTGATTTGCTATATTCAAAGTTCGAAATTATGATTGTGAGAAGGTCGACAGTTTGTGAGTCAAGGATGAACTATATAAAAGTTTAAGTTATCATGACAACTAGGAAGATAACTGTTCCAACACCAAACTTAGTAGTAGACCTAGACTTTGAAGAAGTTTAGGCCGCTAGAGATGACTTGTTAGAGCTAGGATCATTCGATAGTCTGATAATTCGAATGATGGATAGATTTATGACCTAGCTTAATATGGCAAGGTCTGCATGGTTAACCAACCTGAATTGCTAATTCATTGAATACATAAGGTATATCATGAGAGTTTCCATAAATAAGATGGTGCCAACCATCTTGAGATACACTCATATATAATTTTCAACTTTTTTTCTATCATAATCTCCACACTACTGAGTTAGGCATCTTTTAGCAAAGAAGCTAGGTTATTTTTGATAGTGTTATCTTTACCTATTAGTAAAGCCACTTGATGGTAATAATGAAAGAACATGACTCAAATATGGTCCATCAAGGTTAGAATGTTTAGTGGTTTTTGTGGGGCCTTATCTTTATTTTTTGTCCAGTGACCTAAGATCATTTTTTATGAAGGAAAAGGAGAAAAACATCTTTTGCCACAAGGTAGTTGCTTAATATATCATTTAGCTTGCTTGGCTATAGGGACATTGCATTTTTTTTGGATCACCAATACTATAAAAAAATGGAGGACAACTTGGTACTAGCGACTTCTAAAAGGAGAACAAATATGCTTGAAATTTTAATTTGAAAAATTATCAAGCAAAATTCTTAATATACTAAAAATAACTCAAATTTTTTGAGTTTGTAAAATTAGCTCATTTGTAAAAACATAGCTCACAAACTTTACAAACCACATCTCATGTAAAATCATGGCATATCCTAGAAAATATAACTTCATAAAATTGGCCAATTCCTAATGCAAGCTAATTGATCTTGTTCGGGTTGTAGCTAATTAGATCTCATTGGTTGACCTGGTCTAGTTAAATAACTTAATCGATTTAGTAAAATGAGCTGGTCGAGCATTCACAGTGAATTAAATTATTTTGATGATTTAGGAGATAAAACATGGAAGTATCTTATATTTTCAATTAGTATAGATGGAGAAAGCTGACTATGATCAAAATTTAACAAGGATCAAAGTGAGTTAGTCCAAATTGGTTGGCTTGAATTAGATTTCGATAAGTCAGATATGGTTAGACTATGAAGAATTAATCTAAACTTAAATATGCACTTACATAGAATATAAACATAAGGTGGCTCATGCATACAATGCGAAAGCTTTTGTAGCTCTAATTTTAGCTATTACACCAGCCAAAATATTGCCTATCCAGCATATCTTTCTGCTGCTAGTAAGGAGACCAAGCATTTTCCAGTGATCTTCAAATAGAAATAATATGGTACATGGATTAATATCAAATAAAAATTTTTAAATCTCTTCCAACTATGGACACAATGATCTCTCATCCCTACTCTACTTAAATGAAATAATTTTTGCTTGTAAAATAAAAAAAAAATTTGTCGCTACTGTGGATCACTATGCTAAGGAAGGAGAAGAATAAAATATGGAATATGTCCTCAAAAATAATGAGATAGAAAAATATTATCGATTGCATTTACAATCATGATCGATCAAGTTTGACAATGATAATACCTGATGAGTGGAATCGATCTCTTATTAAGACAAAATTGATCAAATTTGTTTCATAGATCATCATCCATGATCATGAGGAACAAAAAATATAGTGTTCTTGTGGTAATATTGAGGTGTGATTTTATGACATTTGAGAATCGAGATTACATGATATATTGACATGATATTTGAGTCTATCGTTTAGAAAGCTTAAAGGATAGGCTTCTTTTGATTGTTATAGAGATCTTCCCATAAATGAGTAACAAAATTCAATTCATTTGTAGTCGCTCATTTTTTTATCATGCAAATACAAATCACTTAGGCTATTAGATTTCATATTTATTATCAAGATAGACTGTCCAAAGAGATTGAATCTGATAGATATTGCTATTGAGCTTGTGAATTGCATATGTTAGTTGCAACCATATTTAATTGATGTCATTTTTCAAGTAAATTTTATTTATCCATTTCATTCAACTCGAATCACTCAATGAGCTTATAAGAATACAATGCTAATGACAAGTCTGAGAATTGCACCAATTGACAGTCGAATCCTTAAAGATGTGCTTGCTGATGCATCAAAGACTTTTTTGTATGAGCTAGATTGCTCTTCAGATGCATCCGAGGTTGATTCATCTGCTTCTGGAGAGTCAGCAAGGGCGTCAGTATTTTTTTCTGGAGCATCAGCGGGGGCATCAACAACATCCTCTTCTGGAGACTCTATAGGAGCCTCAGCTACCTCTGGAGCCTCTGCTGAAGGATCGATCATCTCTGATGGGTTCGATATAGGAGCCATGGGTGGTGCACCATCAATGCCAGGTGGGATAATGGGCTCAGAAACTTGGAGCACTGAAATATTATATGGCATTGTCATAACATTCTTAATCAATGTGGAGGTATGTGGGGCTCCTAGGACAGCCGACCCAAACACTACTGACTCATCGGCCTTGCGAGTGACGTTCAAGAACCCCATTCTTTTGGTAGCAACACCGGTGGTTTGGAAGAGGGTGGTGAGGAGGAAGCTCTTGCTTGGTATGTGACTGATCTTTCTGATATCATAATAGTCGAGGATGACATGGACTTCCATGACATGCTTGAGGCTTTCTTCGGGAAGGGAGGAGATTGCAGACATTTTAGAGTTATCAACGACAAGAATGGTGATGGTTTGACGGTGGTTGATTTCATGGACAAGCTTGGTTTGGTTGAGATAATTACTGAAGGTGGCGAACTCAGAGAATGGCTTGAGAATAGCTGTGATCTTAAAGGCCATGGTGGAGGATAAAAGAAGGAAGGGAAGGAGGAGGATCACAGCTAGGGGCTTAGGGGCCATCTTGGTATGGGTTTGGTTTGAGTTGCTGTGCTAATAGAAGGAGATCGTGGTTTGGTGGGATGAGGAAAGGAGTAGATGAAATATATAAGGTGAGCAAATTAGGGAGAGAAAAAGGGATCGGTTAGATTTGCTATATTCAGAGTTTGAAATTATGATTATGAGAAGGTTGACAGTTTGTGAGTCAAGGTTAAACTTTATAAAAAGTTTAAGTTATCGTGACAACTAAGAACGTAACCGTTCTGACACCAAATTTAGTGATAAATTTGGACTTTGAAGAAGTCTAAACTGTTAGAGATGACTTATTAGAGTTAAGACTATTCGATAGTTTGGTAATTCGAATGGTGGATGGATTTATGACCTAACTTAATATGGCATGGTTTGCATAGTTATCCAACCCGAATTGCCAGTTCATTGAATACGTGAGATATATCATAAGAGTTTCCATAAATAAGATGGTGCCAACCATCTTGTGATACTCCTATATATAACTTCTAAGTTTCTTCAATTATAACCTTTACACTACTGAGTTAGGCATCTTTTAGCAAAGAAGTTGGGTTATTTTTGATAGTGTTATCTTCACCTACTTGTAAAGCCACTTGATGGTAATATCAAAAGAATAGGACTCAAATCCAGTCCAACAAGATTAGAATGTTTAGTGATTTTTGTGGGGGCTTATCTTCATTGTGTCTTCTGACCTAAGATCCTTTTTTATCGAATAAAAAGGAGAAAAATATCTTTTACTAAAATGTAGTTGCCCAATATATCATCTTAGATTGCTTGGCTATAGAAATATTGCAATTTTTTTTTGGGATCTCCAATAACAAAAAAATGAAGAACAACTTGGCACTTGCGACTTATAAGAAGAGAACAAATATGTTAGACTTTTAATTTGAAAAACTATCAAGCAAAATACTTCTATACTAAAAAGAACTCAATTTTTTTGAGTTTGTAAAAACCAGCTCATTTGTAAAAATATTGCTTACAGACTTTACAAACCATATCTCGATGTAAGATCATGGCATATCGTAGAAAATAGAACTTTATAAAATTAGCCAATTCCTAGTACAAGCTAATTGATCTCGTTCGGATTGTAGCTACTTAGATCTAATTGGTTGACCTGGTCTAGTTGAATAATCTATTCAGTTCACTAAAATGAGTTAGCTGAGCATTCATGATAAATTAAATTATTTTGATTACTTAAGGGGCAAAACATGTAAATATCTTATATTTTCAATTAGCTTAGATAGAGAAAACTGACTACGATCAAAATTTAGCAAGGCTCAAAGTGAGTTAGTGCAAATTGGTTAGCAGGAATTAGGTTTTGATAAGTTGGATATGGTTAGGCTATGAAGAATAAATCTAAGTTCAAATATACCCTTACATAGAATGCAATTGTAAGCTGGCTCATGCATACCATGCAAAAGCATCTGTAGCTCGAATCTTAGCTATTACGCCAACCAAGATGTTGCCTATCATCAACATATCTTTCTAATGCCAGTAAGATCTTCAATAGAAATAATATGGTATATGAATTAATACCAAATCAGAATCTTTAGATCTCTTCCAACTATGGAAATAATGATCTCTCATCCCTGCTATACTTAAATGAAATAATTTTTGCTTGTGAAACAAGAAAAAATTTGACCACTACTATGGATCACCATGTCAATGAAGGAGAAGAATAAAATATGGAGCATGTCCTCTAAATTAATATCTAGATAGAAAAAAATTATCGATTGCATTCATAATCATGATCGATCAAGTCTGACATTGATAATGCTTGATGAGTAGAATCGATCTCTTATTAAGATAAAACTAATCAAATTTGTTTCATGGATTATCATCTATGATCATGAGGAACAAAAAATATAGTGTTCTTGTGGTAATGTTGAGGTGTGCTTTTATGACACTAAGAATCGAGATTACATGACATATTGGTATGATCTTTGAGCCCATCGTTTAAAAAGCTCAAAGGATCAACTTCTTTTGATTGTTATAGAGATCCTCCAACAAATGAGTAATAAGATTCAATTCATTTATAGTCGCTCATTTTTCTTATCATGCAAATACAAATCACTTAGGCTATTAGATTTCATATTTATTATCAAGATAGATTATCCAAAGGGATTGAATTTGATGGATATTGCTATTGAGCTTGTGAATTGCATATGTTAGCTGCAACCATAATTAATTGATGTTATTTATCAAGTAAAATTTATTTATCCATTTCACTCAACTCGAATCACTCAATGAGCTCATAAGAATACAATGCCGATGACAAGTCTGAAGATTGCACCAATTGACAGTCGGGTCCTCAAAGATATGCTTGCCGATGCATCAAAAGCTTTTTTGTGTGAACTAGATTGCTCTTCAGATGCATCCGACATTGGTTCATCTACTTCTGGAGAGTCAGCAGGGGCATCGGTACTTTTTTCTGGAGCATCAGCGGGGGCATCAACAACATCCTCTTCTGAAGACTCTATAGGAGCTTCAGCTACCTCTGGCACCTCTGTCGAAGGATCGATCATCTCTGGTGGGTTCGATATAGGGGTCATGGGTAGTGCACCATCAATGCCAGGTGGGATAATAGGCTCAGAAACTTGGAGCACTGAAATATTATATGGCATTGTCATAACCTTCTTAATTAATGTGGAGGTATGTGGGGCTCTTAGGATAGCCGACCCAAATACTTCTGACTCGTCGGCCATACGAGTGACGTTCAAGAACCCATTCTTTTGGTAGCAACATCGGTGGTTTGGAAGAGGATGGTGAGGAGGAAGCTCTTGCGTGGTATGTGACTGATCTTTCTGATATCATAATAGTCAAGGATTACATGGACTTCCATGACATGCTTGAGGCTTTCTTCGGGAAGGGAGGAGATTGCAGACATTCTAGAGTTATCAATGACAAGAATGGTGATGGTCCGACGGTGGTTGATTTCATGGACAAGCTTGGTTTGGTTGAGATAATTGCTGAAGGTGGTGAACTTAGAGAATGGCTCGAGAATAGCTGTGATGTTAAATGCCATGGCGGAGGTTAAAAGGAGGAAGGAAAGGAGGAGGATCACAACTTGGGGCTTAGGGGCCATCTTGGTATGGGTTTGGTTTGACTTGCTAGTGCTAATAGAAGGAGATCGTGGTTTGGTGGGATGAGGGAAGGAGTAGATGGAATATATAAGGTGAGCAAATTGAGGAGAGAAGAGGGGATCGGTTAGATTTGCTATATTTGGTGTTCGAAATTATGATTGTGAGAATGTCGATAGTTTGTGAGTCAAGGATGAACTATATAAAATTTTAAGTTATCATGACAACTAGGAAGATAACTGTTCCAACACTAAACTTAGTGATAGACCTAGACTTTGAAGAAGTTTAGACCGTTAGAGATGACTTGTTAGTGCTAGGGCCATTCGATAATCTAGTAATTCGAATGGTGGATGGATTTATGACCTAACTTTATATGGCAATGTTTGCATAATTAACCAACCTGAATTGCTAGTTCATTGAATACATGAGGTATATCATGAGAGTTCTCATAAATAAGATGGTGCCAACCATCTTGAGATACTCTCATATATAATTTTCAACTTTTCTTCAATCATAACCTCCACATTACTGAGTTAGGCATCTTTTAGCAAAGAAGCTAGGTTATTTTTGATAGTGTTATCTTCACCTTCTAGTAAAGCCACTTGATGGTAATAACAAAAGAACGGGACTCAAATATGGTCCATCAAGATTAGAATGTTTAATGATTTTTGTGGGGCCTTATCTTTATTGTTTGTCCAGTGATCTAAGATCTTTTTTTGGGGAAGGAAAAGGACAAAAACATCTTTTACTACAAAATAGTTGCCCAATATATCATCTAGCTTGCTTGGCTATAGGGGCACTGCAGTTTTTTTGGATCACCAATAATATAAAAAATGGAGGACAACTTGGCACTAACGACTTCTAAAAAGAGAACAAATATGTTTAAAATTTTAATTTAAAAAATTATCAAGCAAAATTCTTAATATACTAAAAATAACTCAAATTTTTTGTGTTTGTAAAAATCAGCTTATTTGTAAAAACATAGCTTACAGACTTTACAAACCACATCTCATGTAAAATCATGGCATATCCTAAAAAATATAACTTCATAAAATTGGCTAATTCCTAGTGCAAGCTAATTGATCTTGTTTGGGTTGTAGCTAATTAGATTTAATTGGTTAACCTAGTTTATTTAAATTATCTAATCGATCCAATAAAATAAGCTGGCCAAGCATTCACAGTGAATTATATTATTTTGATTATTTAGGGGATAAAACTTGCAAGTATCTTATATTTCCAATTAGTTTAGATGGAGAAAGTTGACTATGATCAGAATTTAGCAAGGCTCAAAGCGAGTTAGTGCAAATTGGTTGGCCTGAATTAGATTTCGATAAGTCGGATATGATTAGGCTATGAAGAATTAATCTAAGCTCAAATATACACTTACATAGAATGCAAACGTAAGGTAGCTCATGCATATCATGTGAAAGCGTCTGTAGCTCTAATCATAGCTATTACGCCAATCAAGATGTTGGCCATCATCAACATATCTTTCTGATGTCAGTAAGGAGACCTAGCATTGTCCAGTGATCTTCGATAAAAAAGAATATACTATATAGATTAATATCAAATCAGAATCTTTAGATCTCTTCCAACTATGGATACAATGATCTCTCTTCTCCACTTCACTTAAATGAAATAATTTTTGCTTGTGAAACAAGAAAAAAAAACCACCGCTACTATGGATCACCATGTCAATGAAGGGGAAGAATAAAATATGGAGCTTATCCTCAAAATTAATAACTAGATAGAAGAAAATTATCGACTGCATTCACAATCATGACTGATCAAATTTGACATTGATAATGCCTAATGAGTGGAATCTATTTCTTATTAAGATAAACCCGATCAAATTTCTTTCATGGATCATCATCCATGATCATAAGGAACAAGAAATAGTGTTCTTGTGGTAATGTTGAGGAGTGATTTCATAACTTTTGAGAATCGAGATGACGTGACATATTGGCATGATCTTTGAGCCCATCATTTAGAAAGCTTAAAGAATAGGCTTCTTTTGATTGTTACAGAGATCCTACTATAAATGGGTAACAACATTCAATTCATTTATAGTCACTCATTTTTTTATCATGCAAACACAAATCACTTAGGCTATTAGATTAGATATTTATTATTAAGTTAGACTGCCCAAAGGGATTGATCCAATGGATATTACTATTGAACTAATGAATTGCATATATTGGCCATGACCATATTTGATTGATGTCATTTATCAAATAAATTTCATTTGTCCATTTCATTCAACTCGAATCACTCAATGAGCTCACAAGAATATAATGCCTATGACAAGTTCGAAGATTGCACTAATTAATAGTTGGCTCCTCAAAGATGTGCTTGTTAATGCATCAAAGGCTTTTTTACGTGAGCTAGATGGCTCTTCAGATGCCTCCATGGTTAGTTCATCTATTTCTGGAGAGTCAGCAGGGGCGTCAATACTTTTTTCTGAAGCATCTATGGGAGTATCAACAACATCTTTTTTTAGAGACTCTAAAGAAGCCTTAGCTATATCTGGAGCCTTTGTCGAAGGATCGGTCACATCTGATGGAGCCGATATAGGGGCCATGGGTGATCCACCATTAATGCCAGATGGAATGATGGGCTCAGAAACCTAGAGCACTAAAATATTATATGGCATTATCATAACCTTTTTAATTAATGTAGAGGTATGTGGGGCTCCTGGGATGGTTGACCCAAACATCACTGACTAGTCGGCCTTACGAGTGATGTTCAAGAATCCCATTCTTTTAGTAGTAGTGCTGGTGGTTTGGAAAAGAATGGTCAGGAGGAAGCTCTTGCATGGTATGTGGTTGATCTTTTTGACATCGTAATAGTCAAAGATGATATAGACTTCTATGATACTTGAGGCTTTCTTCAGGAAGGAAGGAGATTGCAGATATTATAGAGTTGTCAATGACGAGAATGGTGATGGTTTGACAGTGGTTGATTTAATGGATAAGCTTGGTTTGGTTGAGATAATTGTTGAAGGTGACGAACTTGGAGAATGCCTCGAGAATAGCAATAATGTTAAAGGCCATGGCAGAGGATAAAAGGAGGAAATGATCCCGAGTCACCCTATCTATATAGTTTGAGTTAGTTTTTATTCTTGACTGCCTACGACAGCGATCAAATTTTGACGCTGTTGTCAGAGATCTAGGCATGATTATTTTTTTTATTAAATTTTTTTTTTTAGTCTTATTCTTAGTTTCTTTTTATTTATTTTTAACTTGCTTAGTTACTAAGTCAAACTTACTTTTTTCCAAAAAAAAAATCTCTACATTGACACCTCATCATCTACTTAGAAAATTAGATACTTAATCACAAAACTTAAAAAGTGAAATAAATCAATTTATTCTTGACTAACTACCAAATCTGGCCACCTTTTCTTCTTGCATTGCATAAGTCCATAAAACATCTTAAGGGTACGAATCCTAAATAAGATAAGATGAAAATTTCATCATCCTTCCTGAACCCACAAACCATCATCCTGCATACTGCATTGACCTAAATCTTAACCTAAAATCAATTAGACATTGGCCCCTAAGGACTCTCGAGCTCAATAGGATAAGGGAACCTAAGAGTTGGATTGAGTTAGGGTTAGTCAGTTTGACTGGTGTCTAGAAAAGTGGTTCAAGGACTACGTCCTAAAGGAAGGTGGTTATCTAATTGGTTACGTTCGCTTATTTGACCAACTCAGTTGGTGTCTAAAGAAAGCAACGAAGGGACCCCCATCAATCTTACACTTATCTGGTCAGTTGAGTGGCTAGTCTTTTACCTGGAGTGCTCAAAGATAACCTTGACAGTTAGGAGCTGTCTAGATCTAGGGTTACTCTTAGCTAGAATTAACTGTATAACTTGATTACTAACCTACAACCATTAACCTTAATTAAAATATTCTTCTCTATCGCCTCTAGATTTAAGACTCTTTAGGCTCTCATTTTTAGAATTCTCTTCTTATCTATCTCTCTTTCCTCTTCCCTTAAGAAAAGAAAAAAAATTATAAAAATAACTAAAAATTCTCAAATTTCTTTTTAGACAAAGATATCTAATCAATTAGTGAGAATAGATCCAAACTTTACATCGAGTCCAGTAGACCTTAAGCCCATCATGAGGGAACTCGAACATGAACCTCGGGTATTGAAAGACTTTTGCCACCCAATTGGATCAGCCCAACTCTCATGTATCTGACTGTCTTAAACTGATGTCAATTTTAAAATTAAACCTCAGATCATAAACATGCTTCTCAAATTCATCGGAATCGAGGATGCATATATTTTTATGAGAGAATTTGAGGAAGTATGCATCACGATGTGGCTTCAACAGCTCACTGAGGATGTTGTAAAACTTAGGTTGATTAACTTTGCCCTCAAGGTAGTGCCAAAAAGTGGTTATACAGTCTTCCTAACCAATCCATAGCATCATAGGAGAGTTTTGTTAAAGTATTTCTAAAAAATATTTTTTCACACGATAAGACTACCAATTTAGGAATGAAATTAATCAATTTTATCAATTACCCAGTGAGTCTTTTTGGAAGTACTTTGATCATTTTAAGAACCTTTTGAGTCAATGCCCACACCATGGAATAGAAACTTGGAGGCTATGTCAAATCATTTATGAAGGACTAGACCCAAACTCTAGAACCATGTTAGAATCAATGTGTCAGGGTCAATTCATAAACAAAGAGCTTATAGAAGCCTGACAATTTCTAGAAGATCTAGCAAAAAAAAGCATACAATGAAAGATTACTAGGAAATCCGATAGACTCACATCTTCAAGAGGGGGTGTAAATCAAGTTCAACCTTTCATAGCTGAAGAGGCTAAATTTGCATCTTTGATCCATAGGATAGAGGCCCTAGAACTCAAGGAGCACACCCAAGTGAACCAAGTTGCAACATCCACTTGCAATGGGTGTTATGCCATAGACCACACAATAGAATGATGTCCTTTCTTGATGGGTCCAACTGAGAATGAAGTAGCACAGGTGAGTGCAGCCTATCAAAGATCCATAAATGACCCCTACGCACCAACATACAACCAGGATGGAGGAATCACCCCAATTTTTCTTGGTCACAAGGGTCAAACTCAAATAGATCTGCCTTCACTCAGCCCAACCTCAGATTCACTCAATTATCAAATAACCCATCAGATTTTGGTAATGATCAAAGACTTAACTCACTAGAAAAGAGTTAAAAAATCTAGCGAAATCGACTGCTAACACCAACACTACATTAAATAACTTCATGCAGACCACGGACCAGCTTTTAACTTTTAACACCCAGACTATTGCCCGTTTAGAAATGCAATTAGTCAATTAGCCATGGATGTGAGTGAAAAAAAAAAGATAAACTACCGAGTCAATCCGAGGCTAATTCTAGAACTCAGAACAATCAAGGACTACAACAAGGAGTGCAGATCAACCAATTAAATACAATTCATATTTTAAGGTCTGAAAAATAAGCAGACAACCATGTCGGTACATCTGAAGATCAAGATGACCCATTGTCTAAATCATCTCATGAGCAAGCGATCGATCAGATCGAGTCTAAGGAGCTAGATAAGTCTAAGGAGTCAACAGAGATTAACAAACCACCCAAACCACTTATAGAATCTACTTCAGGATTTAAACAAGTCAAGACATCACCTACCAATCCTGTAGCTCCTTTTTCAAATAGACTTAGGTCCAAGAGACATTCAGCCCATATAGATCAAATCTTAGAGATGTTTAAACAAGTGAAAGTAAATATTCTTTTATTAGACATGATCCAACAAGTTTCTACATACATCAAATTTCTCAAAGACCTATGCACAAAGAAGAAAATCACTAATATTCTCAAAAAAGCCTTCTTAGCGGTCAGTGTGAGCTCATATCTATCGAGCCACATATCTGTTAAGTACAAAGATCCAAGGTCTCTGATAATCTCTTGTGTCATTGAAAAAACCATCATTAATAGGGCCTTATTAGACTTAGGGGCTAGTGTGAACATCTTACCTTATTTGGTCTATGAAAAATTGGGGATAGAAGAATTAAAGCCTATAGAAATCATATTACAATTGGCAGATTGATCAGTGAGGATTCCTAAAGGAGTTGTGGAGGATGTGTTAATCAAGGTTGGCAATTTCATTTATTCTGTGAATTTTGTGATCCTTGAGACTGAACTAGTGTCTAATCCAAAAGGTCACATTCCAGTAATCTTAAGAAGACCATTCTTAGCAACCACCAACGCTCTAAGCAATTATCGCAATGGACTCATGAAGCTCTCATTTGGAAACATGATCATTGATCTTAATATTTTCAATCTTGAAAATAAAAGGGACCAATCGTTGATGTAAACTTGATCCAGGATGAGATCTATGAGACCATTAACCTAGAAGAAGAAAATTTTGACTGTAATCTCTGATCAGATCAAAAATTTAAAATAGTTTATGAAATTTCTCTATCTAGTGATCAGAGAGTTCATCCATAATGGCAACCACCTATCGAACCACTTGTAAGGATGGATAAACTAATACACAAGCCATCGATTGAGGAAACACCAAAATTAGACACTCAATAGTGGTACAATGTTAAAAAAAATCAATAAATAAAAAATAAAAGTAATAATATACTTATCCATATAAAGATTAATGCTTTGGAGATTAAGATAGGATTAATTTAAAAAATTTAAAAAAGATTTAATATTTTTAGTTTAACTCTCACATTGATTAGTATTAATACTTCAATAATGTACCTCATTGACACTCTACTGAACATCGATGGCTTTTTTTAAAATTATTTGATAAAATTTAAAATTTTAAGTTAAATGATACTTGATTTAAATTCTTTTTTTACTCGAGGATGAGTAAAGTTCAAGTTGGAGGATGTGATAAGTGGTATATTTTTATATTTATTGAAGATATTTTTGATAATTTATGGTGCTAACATCTTTTAAAAATTTAATTTCATAAATTAATTAAATTTTCTTATAAAAATAAAAAATTTTAAAAAATATAAAATTAGAACATATTTATGAAAAATAGATGTCAATTTAATCGAACAATTTGAAGCATCAAATTATGAAAAATTATTGAGCAATTTAATACATATTTTTTTCAATTTTTCAGGTAAAAATTGAAGGAAAAATCAAGTTAAAATATCCTAAAAAATATTAAAAATTATCTTCGGTGCACGATGGACCGATCGCTCAATCCATGGATTTAATAGTGCAGTCCATGGAAATGTTTCATGGTGCACAGCGTGGTTCACAGGCAAGTGACTCATTTTCAAACGATCCGATGGCTGATATCGCTCCGAATATGCGATCGAACAGTTGAGGATGCACGTTACCATATCCAGCGATGGTGGCCTACTACAAATGTGCGATCCGATGGTCCAAATTGATTTGAATCAAGATCCAATGGTTGCTGTCGATTACCAGTTGAAAACTAAGCAAAGAAAGAAATCCAGTGCGCGATCCGACAGTCGAAACTCGATCTGAAGCTTGATCCGACGGCTGCAGTTATTCTCGACTTTGAATAGGAAGAGTTTAGTGGTGATCAATGCTCCAGATTCCATCCGACACATGATCCAATGGTCAAAATTATTCCCCATCGAGAGAAGGACTTGATCTATGTTTTTTTTGAGTGATCTGGGTGGTCCAATGAAGATTCGATGGTCAGAAATTAATGATACGGGTATTATATGATTTTTAAAAATTTTGGGACTCCTTTTGCTATCAGAAAAAAGGTAAAAAATTTATCTATAAATAAGAGATCTGGAAATAAGAGTAGGGAGGAGAAAAAATTAGTGGAAAAGCAAAAAAAATTAGAGAAAAAAATAAAGGAGGTTTAGGGATCCAAGAGAAAGGATGAATATGGAGCTAGAGATCTTGATGCGTGGTTAAATCTCTTCAATCCAGGATACGATAGAGCCTGTAAATAAATTTTTATTTTTTTTATTTAATTTTTATATAATAAAATTATACTTTTATTTTATATCTTTTTATTCTGAGGTATTGATCTAGCCTACACGTCCTATACCCTTCACGACATGCCGTGATCCCTGGATACGATATGTGCCTAGGAGAGATAGATCGTGACATATTAGATTAAATTTTATATTTTATAATTAAATTTAGATAATTTATACTCTAATAGGATGAGCCGTGATCTACTGATACAGTCCGTATCCCTTAGAGATAAGCTATACTAATACCCTAATTACAAAAATTAATATTACAACATAAAAAAATAATAAATCTAATTTGCATGGTAGATTCGAGATTCTTGAGTTATCTCTCTGACTTATTTTTTTTCATAAATTAATTTATATTTGTAATTGAATTCTTGCTATTTTATTCTTTTTTTAATTCTTCTACAATCAATTCTCTTTTATTTCTTCTTCTTCTTCTTCAAAAAAAAAAATCATCCTAGATCCCATGAAAACGATCCCGACTCACTCTATCTATATAATTTGAATTGATTTTTACTCTTGACTGCCTACGACAGTGATCAGTCCATATTTGGTAGTATACTAGGGCCATTTAAATGGATTAGGTAATGGGCCATTAAAACCCCTCACTCCTCCTATCAACCTATGTTGCACGCCGCACCTTTCCCAATTCCCCTTGTCCCACCCATCTCATACGCCATCAAAGACCATGGTTAGGATTTTCTCTTTCCCTCTCTTTCCTTCTTCTTTGTGCCACCACCCTTTTTGAAGACAATGCTGAGGCTATAGTGCTGGACCACAAGGGTGGGTGATAGAGATCCTCCAATTCCTTACCATCCAAAGGCGATGGAGATCGTCTGAGCGCTCACAATTTGAAGGTGAAGGAGGTAGTGGGAGTCAATCAGAGGTCTAAAGCCGAGAGGTGATGGAGGTCCGGAGTCCTCTCCTTTTTCTTGCTGCCCTAGGGGCTCAAACTCCTTTGCTCCTAAGAGCTTGGTCAAGGGTGGAGCTGGAGGAGGTCGAGAGCTCCTGATGGGGCAAAGACAGCCAAGAGCATGGTCAAGGATGAAGCCAGAGGCGGTAAGAGCACGGGTTGGTGAAGAGGCAATCGAGAGCATGGTGAGGGCGGAGAGGCAGGTCAGCAGAGATGCCAGAAGATCGGAGAGGTTTTTAATTTTTTTCTCTTTTATTTTTTTAAAAACAAAATGGGTCATAAATGGGTTGGGCTCTATCTTTTTAAATGGGTGATAAACAGATTGGATCGGATAGCCTGTTTATTAAATAGGTCGGATTCGAATTTTAAAAGCTGACATGTTTAATAAACTGGTTGGGTTCAGGTTAAGAGTCTTTTGACTCGATCCATATCTGATCCGATCCATTTATACCTGACTCGACCATTTGCCATCCCTAGATTTATGATCTAACTTGATATGCATGATTTGCACAGTTAACCGATCTGAATTGCCAGTTCATTGAATACATGAGCTATATCATGAGAGTTCCCATAAATAAGGTGGTGCTAACCATCTTGTGATACTATCGTATATAATTTTTAACTTTTCTTCAATCGTAACCTCCATACTATTGAGTTAAGTATCTTTTAGCAAAGAAGCAAAGTTATTTTAGTAGTGTTATCTTCACCTACTAGTAAAGTGACTTGATGGTAATACTAGAAGAATGAGTCTCAAATATGGTCCATCAAGGTTAGAATGTTTAGTAGTTTTTGTGGGGGCTTATCTTTATTCTTTGTCCAGTGATTTAAGATTCTTTTTTTTCGAAGGAAAATAAAAAAAATATTTTTTACCACAAGATAATTGTCCAATATATCATTTTAACTTACTTGGCTATAGGGACATTGCATTTTTTTGGATATCCAATAACATAAAAAATGGAGGACAACTTGGCACTAGTGACATCTAAAAAGAGAACAAATATGTTAGAATTTTAATTTGAAAAACTATCAAACAAAATACTTAATATACTAAAAATAACTCAAATTTCTTGAGTTTGTAAAAACCAGCTCATTTGTAAAAAAATTGCTTACAGACTTTACAAACCAGATTTCATGTAATATCATGACATATTGTTAAAAATAGAAGTTTGTAAAATTGGCCAATTCGTAGTGCAAGCCAATTGATGATTTTGTTCAGATTGTAGCTAATTAGATCTAATTGGTTGACCTGGTCTAGTTGAATAATCCAATTGATCTAGTAAAATGAGTTGGCTGAGCATTCATGGTGAATTAAATTATTTTGATTATTTAGGAGACAAAACATACAAGTATCGTATATTTCTTATTGGCTTAGATGGAGAAAGCTTATTATGATAAGAATTTAGCAAGGATCAAAGCGAGTTAGTGCAAATCGGTTAGCATGAATTAGGTTTGTATAAGTCGAATATGGTTAGGCTATCAAGAATTAATGTAAACCCCAACATGCACTTACGTAGAATACAAATGTAAGGTGGCTCTTGTATACAATGCGAAAGCCTTTGCATCTCCAACCTTAGCTATTATGCTAACCAAGATGTTGGCTATCATCAGCATACCAGTAAGAAGACCTAGCATTGTTCAATGATCTTCAAACAGAAAGAATATGGTACATGGATTAACACGAAATCAAAATTATGAGATATCTTCCAACTATGGGCACAATGATCTTTCATCGCCGCTCTACTTAAATGAAATAATTTTTGCTTGTGAAATAAGAAAAAAATTACTGCTACTGCGGATGACTACATCAATAAAGGAGAAGAATAAACTAGGGAGCATGACCTCAAAATTAATAACTAGATAAAAGAAAATTATTGATTGCATTCACCATCATGACCAATCAAGTCTGACATTGATAATGCCTAATGAGTGGAATTGATTTCTTATTTTAAGATAAACCTGATCAAATTTGTTTCATGGATCATCATTCATGATCATGAGGAACAAGAAATATAGTGTTTTTGTGGTAATATTGAGGAGTGATATCATGACTTTGAGAATCAATATAATGTGCCATATTGGCATAATCTTTGAACTGATCATTTAGAAAGCTTAAAGGATAAGCTTCTTTTGATTTTTATAGAGATCCTACTACAAATGGATAACAAGATTCAGTTTATTTATAGTGACTCATTTTTCTTATCATGCAAATACAAATTACTTAGCCTATTAGATTTCGTATTTATTATCAAGTTAGACTATCCAAAGGGATTGAATCTAATGGATATTGCTATTGAAGTAGTGAATTGCATATGTTGGCCGCAACCATATTTGATTGATGTCATTTATCAAGTAAATTTTATTTATACATTTTACTCAACTCGAATCACTCAATGAGATCATAAGAATACAATACCCATGACAAGTCCGAGGATTGCACTACTTGATAGTTTGCTCCTTAAAGATGTGCTTGCCGATGCATCAAAAGCTTTCTTTTGTAGGCTAGATGGCTCTTCAAATGCATCTGAGGTCAGTTCATCTACTTTTAAAGAATCAGCATGGGCGTTAGGGCTTTCCTCTAGAGCATCTGTGGGGGCATCAACAACATCCTCTTTTGAAGACTCTATAGGAGCCTCAGCTGTCTCTGGAGCCTCCGCTGAAGGATCGATCATCTCTGATGGGGCCGATATAGGGGCCATGGGTGGTGCACCATCAATGTCGGGTGGGATGATGGGCTCAAAAATTTAGAGCACTGAAATATTATATGGCATTGTCATAACCTTCTTAATCAATGTGGAGGTACATGGGACTCCTAGGATAGCCGATCCAAATACCACCGACTCGTCGGCTTTATGAGCGATGTTCAAGAATCTCATTCTATTAGTAGCAATACTGATGGTTTAGAAGAGGGTGGTGAGGAGGAAGCCCTTGCATGGTATGTGACTGATCTTTCTGATATCATAATAGTCAAGGATGATATGGACTTTCATGACATGCTTAAGGCTTTCTTTGGGAAGGGAGGAGATTGTGGATATTTTAGAGTTGTCAACAACAAGAATGGTGATGGTTTGATAGTGGTTGATTTCATGGATAAGCTTAGTTTGGTTGAGATAGTTTGCTAAAGATGGCGAACTCGGAGAATGGCTCCAGAATAGCTATGATGTTAAAGGCCTTGCCGAAGGATAAAAGGAGGAGGAGGGATCACAACTTGGGGCTTAGGGGCCATCTTGATATGGGTTTTATTTGAGTTGCTAGTGCTAATAGGAGGAGATCGTAGTTTGGTGGGATAAAGGAAGGAGTAGATAAAATATATAAGGAGAGCAACTTTGGGAGAGGAGAGAGGATCGGTTAGATTTGCTATATTTAAAATTTAAAATTATGATTGTGAGAGAATGTCGATAGTTTGTGAGTCAATGATAAACTAAATAAAAAGTTTAAGTTAGCATGACAACTAAGAAGATAACAGTTCTGATACCATGCTTGGTGATAGATCTAGACTATGAAGAAGTTTAGACTATTAGAGATGACTTGTTAGAGCTAGGACCATTCAATAATCTGATAATTCGAATGGTGGATGGATTTATTATCTAACTTAATATGGTATAGTTTGCATAGTTAATCAACTTGAATTGCTAGTTTATTGAACACATGAGGTATATGGTGAGAATTTCTATGAATATGATGGTGCCAACTATGATGGCCTGGTCCAATTGGACCAACCCATTAGAAATTGGCCCACATCCCACCCGAAACTAAGAAAAAAAAGAAAAGAAAAGAAAAAGAGAGAGAAGGATTTTCGCTCTCTCTCCTTCTCTCTCTAGGGTTTGTCTCTTTTCACCCTCTCTCTTTCTCTCTCTATCCAATCCATGGATCCTATAAACTTGATATGATCTTTCCAAAGAGGTCCGAAATTATTTTGATATCCATGCAAGAGATCAGATTCCATCTCGGACATGTTGAATACCTTTAAAATCTATTATTGATGATCCTTGTTGATCGATCTTGATCTTGATTTCGATATATTCTTTATGATTTCTTGATCAAGTCATTTAGATCTGAATCTCAACTAGAAGGCCCTAAATCATCTTGGTGCCCAGACTGTCTGTTGGATTGACCATCTAAGCTGCAGTCTTCTTTTTTTATGATTGAATTTATTGAATAAGAATTAATTATATTTTTAATATGTTAAATAGGTTCGATAAATTCATTTAGTGAAGTTTGAAGGGCTAGGATCGAAAAGATAAGTAATCCCTACACTCCTTATTTATTTTTGAATTACCATTTGCTTTCAATACTTAAGATTTTATAAAATATAAAAAGAATATTTGATATCAGTGATACTATATTTTCTTAAATTAAGGATTAAGCATACGATATTATATAAATCATGTATTATCATAAAAAGTATGATTTTATAGATATTCTAATATTAATGATTTGATTATGAATTATGAATCCTATATTTATAAAAATCTGTATAGTTATTGAAAATACTAATTGCATGATTGTTTCACTTTATAGATCATGAATAATGTAAAGTTATTAAATATCTTTCAGCTTATTTATTTATGATAAAAGCATGTATTTTAAAAAAATATGATTTAAAAAGTATGATTATAGACTCTCAGATAGCTATGAACGGCCCTTGCCAGTGGGTTATAGTAGTTTGGCACATAGCTTTTGCTAGTAGGTGATAGTAGCTTAGCATACGGTCCTCATTAGTGGGTTATAGTAGCTCAGCATACAGTCCTTGCCAATGGGTCACAGTAGTTTAGTACATAGCCCTTGCCAGTGGGTTATAGTAGCTCGGCATATGGCCTTCACCAGTGAGTTATAGTAGCTCGACACACGATCTTCATCAGCGGATTATAGCAGCTTAGTATACAACCCCCGCTAATAGGTTATAGTAGTTGGTATGATTTGGTTACGATTCTATCATGGCTATAAAGTGATCTTAGCATTTAGTCTGAAAGAATTATTAAGAATTATGATGTGACAAAATGATAGATGATTTATGACTTAATCTATAAAGTTAATATGATTTATGAATTTGTTTATATTATGCATTGAAAATTATGTTTATATAAATTACATGATTTATACATATGCATGAGCATCATTGATTATAATATACTGTTATTATAAAAATTTTATCTTACAATGATAATTATCTTCTCTAAATATTTATTGATGCACGTATAAACTTATGCTTGATCTAGATGAGATAGTATAAGGCTTACTTACTGAGCTGGTATAGCTCATATTTTTTTTTTGATTTAGATGAGTAAGGTTATGAATGAAGAATGATCTAGATTTGAGGGCCTACGCTAGTGAGCTTGGAGATTTTATAGTTGAATTTAATTTATTAGATAATTATAGACTTGTAGTCAATTATTGATGAATTTTGAGATATGAATTTGATATTTGATTTTGGATTTAAATGCTTAGAATCAATCTTAATTTAATTACTTGATGAATGATAGAATTAAATTATTTATTATATTTTATTTATGATAGATTTTAGCTGATTATGGTCAATTGGCTTTATGTTATCATGGTTGTATCCCTCGATAGTATGGCTGTGTTATGTATCGGATTTGAGGTGTGACACCAACCATCTTATGACACTGCTATATATAATTTTTAATATTTTTTTTAATCATAACCTCTACACTACTGAGTTTGGTATCTTTTAGCAAAGAAGCTAAGTTATTTTTGGTAGCATTATCTTCACCTACTAGTAAAGCCACTTGATGGTAATATCGAAAGAAGGCACTCAAATATAGTCCATCAAGGTCAAAATGTTTAGTGATTTTTGTGGGGGCTTATCTTCTTTCTTTGGCCAGTGACTTAAGTTCCCCTTTTGCTAAAAGAAAAGGAGAAAATCATCTTTTACCACAAGGTAGTTGCGCAATATATCATCTTAACCTGCTTGGCTATAGGGATATTGCATTTTTTTGGATCTCCAATAACACAAAAAATTGAGGACAACTTGGCACTGACGGCTTCTTAAAAGAAAATAAATATGTTAGTATTTTTATTTGAAAAACTATCAAGCAAAACTTAATATACTAAAAACAACTCAAATTTTTTGTGTTTGTAAAAACCAGCTCATTTGTAAAAAGATTGCTTACAGACTTTACAAACCACATCTAATGTAAGATCATGGTATATCCTAAAAAATTGAAGTTCATAAAATTGGCCAATTCCCAATATAAGCTAATTGATCTTGTTTGGGTTGGAGCTAATCAGATCTTAATGGTTGACCTAGTTTAGTCGAATGATCCAATCGATCTAGTAAAATGAGTTGGTTGAGCATTCATGGTGAATTATTTTATTTTTATTATTTAGGGGACAAAACCTGCAAGTATCTTATATTTTCAATTGGCTTAGATGAAAAAAGTTAACTATGATCATAATTTAGCAAGGCTCAAAACAAGTTAGTATAAATCAGTTAGCATGAATTAGGTTTGGATAAGTTGGATATGGTCGGCTATCAAGAATTAATCTAAACCTGAACATGCACTTACACATAATGCAAATGTAATATGGTTCATGCATACAATATGATAGCCCTTGTAGCTCCAACCTTAGCTATTACGCCAACCAAGATGTTGGCCATCATTAGAATATCTTTCTAATACCAGTACGGAGACTAGTATTGTCCAATGATCTTCAAATAGAAAGAATAAGGTACATAGATTAATACCAAATCTGGTTTTCTACGTGTCTTCTAATTATGAACATAATGATCTTTCATCCCTACTCTACTTAAATGAAATAATTTTTGCTTATGAAATAAGAAAAAAACTGCTGCTACTATGGATCACTATGTTAATGAAGAGGAAGAATAAAATAATGAGCATGTTCTCAAAATTAATAACTAGGTAAAAGAAAATTACCGATTGTATTTACAATCATGATTGATCATTTCTGAGATTGATAATACCTGATGAGTGGAATTGATTTCTTATTAAGATAAAGTTGATCATATTTGTTTCATGGATTATCATCCATGATCATGAGGAATAAGAAATATAGTGTTCTTATGGTGATGTTGACAACTGATATCATGACTTCTGGGAATCAATATAATGTGACATATTGGCATAATCTTTGAGCCCATCATTTAGAAAGCTTAGAGGATAGGCTTTTTTTGATTCTTACAGAGATCCTACTACAAACAGGTAATAAGATTTAGTTCATTTATAGTTGCTCATTTTTCTTATCACACAAGCACAAATCACTTAGGCTATTAGATTTCATATTTATTATCAAGTTAGACTACCTTGAGGGATTGAATCCAACGGACATTACTATTGAACTAGTGAATTGCATATATTTGCCGCAACTATATTTGATTGATATCATTTATCAAATAAAATTTATTTATCTATTTCACGTAACTTGAATCACTCAAAGAGCTCAAATGAATATAATGCCCATGACAAGTCCGAGGATTGCACCAATTGATAGTCGGCTCCTCAAAGATGTGCTTACCGATGCATCAAAGGATTTTATACATGAGTTAGATTGCTCTTCAGATGCATCTGAGGTTAGCTCATCTACTTCTGAAGAGTCAGTAGAGGTGTCAGTGCTTTCCCCTGGAGCATCTACATGGACATCAATAGCATCCTCTTTTAGAGGTCCTATAGGAGCTTCAGCTGCTCTAAAGCCTCCATCGAAGGATCGATCATCTCTGGTGGGGCCGATATAGAGGTTATGGGTGGTGCACCATCAATACCGGATGGGATCATGGGCTCAAAAATCTGAAGTATTGAAATATTGTATGGCATTATCATAATCTTCTTTATCAAGTGGAGGTATTTTGGGCTCCTAGGATAGCCGACCTAAACACCACTGACTCATCGGCCTTATGAGTGATATTTAAGAAACCTATTCTTTTGGTAGCAACAACCGTGGTTTGGAAGAGAGTAGTGAGGAGGAAGTTCTTGCGTGCTATGCAGTTGATCTTTCTAATATCATAATAGTTAAGGTTGATATGGACTTTCATGACATGCTTGAGACTTTCTTCGGGAAGGGAGAAGATTGCAAACATTCTAGAGTTATCAATAACAAGGATGGTGATGGTTTAACGGTGATTTCATGGACAAGCTTGATTTGGTTAAGATAGTTGCTAAAGGTAGCGAATTCAAGGAATGTCTCAAAAATAGCTTGATGTTAAAGGCCATTGCAGTGGATAAAAGAAGAGGAGGATGATCACAACTTGGGGCTTATGGGCCATCTTGGTATGGGTTTGGTTTGAGTTGCTAGTGTTAATAAGAGAAGACCATGGTTTGATGGGATGAGGGAAAGAGTAGATGAAATATATAAAGAGAGCAATTTAGGGAGTAGAGAGGGGATCGATTAAATTTGAAGTTCAAAATTATGACTGTGAGAAGGTCGGCAGTTTTTTGAGTCAAGGATGAACTAGACAAAAAGCTTAAGTTATCGTGACAACTAGGAAGATAATTCTTCTGACATCAAACTTGGTGATAGATTTAGACTTCGAAGAAGTTTAGATTGTTATAGATGACTTGTCAAAGCTAAGACCATTGGATAGTTTGATAATTCGAATGGTTGATGGGTTTATAATCTAAGTTAATATGATATGATAAGCATACTTAACTAACTCGAATTATCAGTTTATTGAATACATGAGATGTATCGTGAGAGTTCTCATAAATAAGATGGTGCCAATCATCTTGTGATACTACCATATATAATTTCCAACTTTTCTTCAATCATAACCTCCATACTACTTAGTTTGGCATATTTTTGCATAGAAGATAACTTATTTTTTATGGAATTACCTTCGCTTACTAGTAAAGCCATTTCATGGTAATATCGAAGAATGGGACTCAAAACCCTATCCATCAGGGATAGAATATTTAGTGGTTTTTGTGAGGGCTTATCTTCATTTTTTGGCTAGTGACCGAGGATCCCTTTTTGTTTAAGGGAAAGGATAACAGCTTCTTTCACCACTGGGTAGTTTGCCCCATATATGATCTTAGCCTTCTCAATTATAAGGACATCTCAAGTTTTTGGATCTCCGATGGCAGAAAAAATGGAGAACAAGTTGGCACTAACAACTTCTTAAAATGGTGCTATACTTCCAGAGTACTGTCCAAATAACCTCAGCTAGTCTCAGATGGCTACCCATTTTACATTGCAATAATTAAGCACATGGAGTTACTAGACATTATGGGCTAATAATAGCCATCCTAATAGCTAACTCTTTTGTTCTCTTAATTTCTGCAACCATGCCTGGAATAAAACTATATAGATCTCACGAATAGATAAAGTCAAATGGTTCGTACGAGTGAACCAACCAAATACCTGCGTGTGATTGGCCTGGCCCCTGCATGGCATGTTCTGGGCCTTCTGGCAATGCATCGCACACATGTATGACATGGCTGGCCGAGCTATGCATACATACGAGCATGAGCGCATGTGTGGTAAATCTCTATGGGCCTTCACATCCAACATTTTACTAGTTAAAGAATCCAAAAGAGAGTTTTTTACCTTCGGTGTAGCAAAAATACACCACCCACTTTATTAGACCATGTAGCCATCACTTTCCAACGCATATTTAATGCATGCAGTTCTGTTTTTTCATTTAAAATTTTGAATGACGAAAATACTTCTCTTCTTTTAAAAAAATTATGATATCCTGCGGTCATACTATAATATCTTGTCGTTAAATTATGACTTCTTGCATAATAGCAAGTTATAATTTGGTCACAAATGTCATAAGAAAGAGTATTTTGTCATGTAAAAATTTACAAATTTTTAAAGACAAAATATCTATCCTCTTTATAACTTTTAAAGAAAAATTATGACTTTCTATTGTGCAGGAAGTAATTTGATCGCATGATGTCATAATTTTTCAAAAAAAAAGGACATTTCTGTTATTCAAAATTTTAAATGAAAAATAGAACCGTAGGCATTAAATGCACATTGAAGAACGGTGGTTACGTCACCCAATAAGATGGGGCGGTGTATTTTTGCTGCACTGTATACGATGCACAAAGAATTACTCATCAAAAAATGCAGCTTCACTTGCATTCAACCATCCAGTTTGGGATGCAAATAGGCTCGCCTGCATACCAACTTTTACGCTCTTTGGATTGGGTCTTGGAGCCAATCCCATTAAACAATTTTGCAAATCCTTAGCCATGACTCGGCATTGCATCGCTTCCCCTAGTATGTGTCTAATTATTTTGATGAACAGATTCAAATACAAAGCTTTCATGGTTGAACTTTTCAAGAAAAGAAAAATTGTTCTAAAATTATTTTACAGCAAAATATCATATAACATGAACGACATTGTCATGAATGATCAGGAACCGTATGCTGTGACTTTGCCTTTATGGGTTGTCAAGTAAGAAGACCTGGAATATTCTGCAACCTATATTATGCTAACAACAATAATGAGATTTGTGTCATTAGGAATTGGTAGTCTAGACAATCCATGGATGTTAGGAATACAGAAGTTTTCACATAGAAATATGGAGGGTTTTGTATAGTTCTATGATATGTTCGTGTTTATGTACATATAATAGACGAACACCATCTGTATCTATATACACATATCATTATACATATTTACACACACATATGCATTTAATAATTTCATAATATTAAAAATATTTGATAATAAAAACATCACAAATAAATTAAATATGTTATGCATATTGGAACATGATAAAGAATTTTAACCACACTAACAAGCAATTATCTCTTAACACAAAATACAGACATTACATATCCACAACTGTTACAGAACAACGGCTGAATTCTTTAAATTATATTTTTTATTTTTTAATTTGTAAATGATAAATAATTATTCGTAAATATAAATGATGATGTGCGCATATAATACATTCATTTAGTAGGGGTAACTAGATTGCTACCCTGCTCCAACCGAAAATTGCTTTTTGGACTATGGGATATAAAGTATGATTCTTATTTATTGGATGATATGCGAGAGATACACTTGGATGGTTTGAATGGACTGAGCATGTCGTATACTATTGCAGATAAATCTAACACCATCCATGCATCATGCTTGGCATGCCTATTACATCCAGGCCAACAAAATAGAGGCAAATCATATGTTACATGGCATTCTGAACCATGACATGGACGTGGAAGGATTGAAAAGGACGTGGAAAGATGGACTCTAGACAGAGATGAAGAGTGCTATTGGCTGCTAAAATTTCAGGCATTTATTTTTTTCTCTTACAGATATCTCTTGTTGAAGGAGATGACTATACCTGACTTCTTGTTAGATTCAACTCGTCTTATGGATACCATTCTAGAGAAATAAAAGACATAAATCTGACTCACATCGTGGATTCTAAAATTTGCTAGGAATTTTCTTCAGGTAATGTCATTATCTCTTGCCAAGTTGTCGTTCTACTTAAACTGTCGTCAGATTTTGCTGCTTTCAGTTAGTTTCGTTGTTGGTGGCATTAAAATTTCGGTCCAATGACCATATTTACAGATTCCAACTTATTTTCGTAGACTGCAGGAAGCCTTATTACTTGGCTAACTTGACAATAGTAATATACATTTAACAGAGCTAATATCCTCAAACGTATGTTTTATAATCTATTTTGAAAATTTATGGACAATGGAGTCTTTAAATTAGTTAATCAATAGCTTAAAAGAGCACTTCTTCAAGCATTTTTTTATCATAGTAGGCAAAGTTTGATCAGCACCGACTCTTTTCTGAGAGTGTTATTTGGTTTTGTTTAGTTTGAGGTGCTAAGAAGCTATTGAAGCAAGTAGCAGACTCATAACTGCTCAATTCAAATTCATGATAAAGGTAGAAGTTGAAGTGTAGCATTGGCTCTACTAGAACTACAATCCGTAGAATTGGCTATACTTGCAAGTATATTTGATTAAATTGCAAATAGTTAGGAAAAGGGTAGATGGTTATGATTAATTGTCACATGTCCAGAACCCTGGCTGTAGATGAAGTTCAACAGCATGAACTGAATTAGTATTGATTACTGTAAAGTCTGTGTCACGGTTATAATTGGGGGACGCGGAACAACAAGATGTCTCAAATGAAATCTTAGATCTTCACAAACTCAAATTGGTAGGCCAAACAATCCATAATTGGAATAATCTAAATCTGATAATCCTTCAGAACTTGGTGATATCCATAATTGTTCAGTCTACTCCTGGGCTTGGTTGATATGAAGCTTTGAAATCCAGAAGTTGAGTTGCTCAGCCACACATTCTGAACCTGTTGACCCATAGGAGCTGAACTTCTTCACTGAATTTTCCGCTCCGAGATATTCATAGACATCCTCATCAAAAATAGGATTTATGCTGCGTAGTTGAACAAGAGTAAGATCTGAAAGCTGGCAGTTCCTTGCAATGCACAGAGCAACAGACCTTCCTACTATTTCATGAGAAGTTCTGAAAGGCATCCCCTGCACAACAAAAAAAGGTAAGAAAAACTGGCAAGGTGGAGAAAACAAGAACAAACAAGAAGAGGGAAATCTAGAAACACGAGTCCTTGTGTAGGTAAACTAATAAAATAGAAGGGATGGATCATCACCAAGCTGGCAAACAATAATCTAAGACTCGAGATCCGCAATCTCAGTTCAGTGTACCGTACCGATATGTAGCTGGTTCAGTACAGCAAGGTACATAACCAAGACAGCTTCCACCCCTTTTTCTCAACTTTTTATCGTGGTACTGTCTGAACCAGGCAGTACATACTGGTACGACACATCTTGGTTTTGGTCGGTACCAAGCGGTATGGTACAATTCAGCTCAACATTAGTTGGTCTGCGGTGGTTCAGGGTCTACACCAACTTGAATGGCGTTTTCATGCTGGTTCCACCCAATACAGGTCAGTACATCTCAAATCGAACAGTTGAGGGTGGCACGCAAATATGCTAAGACTTAATGCCAGGCAACTTTTTCACGGCATGAAAATTTGAATTTAAGACTAATTTAAGGAACACATACTAATTTTAGATTCTTGAATTCTAATTAATCAGAAAACGGCTTCTCTCTTAGTTCTATTTGTTTGGCCCAATCTGTAGCCTATATCTTTCATTTTGTAGTTTGTAACTTTCGGTAATTTTTTACTTTGCTCCATAGCTTTCTTTCTTTCTTTCAAATCAAATGGGTGGCTTTGCCTCCCTGTATATCAAATAAAAAAAAAAAACTATTTTCAGGAACTTGAATAAGAAAATTGCAGTTTTCAGGAATTCAAAAGCAAACCTAACAATAATTCTCCAAATTTAGTTTAGAGTTCAGTCCCTTAAGCATAGGAGTACCATTCTGTGAACTTTAGAGAAGCTTAAAAGTGAACGCTGTGCCCTTGTGAATAGCAAGGCAAAAATTAGTTTACCTTCTTCACAAGGTAATCTGCAAGGGTTGTGGCATCAAGATGCCCAGCAGGTAGAGCTCTTTCAATTTTTGCATGGTTGAAGGTAATGTTGCATGCAAATTCAGTTGTTACTTCGAGCATTCCTAGTATAGTTCTAACACTGTCAAATAAAGGTTCCTTGTCTTCCTGCTCAAGAGAAACAATTTTAATCATCAATTATAAACAGCAAATTTAAACAGAAAAGTATTCCAATCTCTTAAGGAAAAGTGCAAGAATAAACCAACTACTACACAGCATACTTGGAGATCACGATTGTAAGCTTGCGGAAGCCCTTTGCACAGGACTAGAAGAGTAACAAGATCTCCCACAACTCTAGCAGACTTTCCACGAACAAGTTCCATTGGATCTGGATTTTTCTTCTGGGGCATAATGCTGCTTCCTGTGGATACTGAGTCGCTCGGGGTCAAGAATCCAAACTCCTCTGATGCCCACAAAACCCATTCTTCACCAAGCCGTGAAAGATGAATTGCAGTGATGGAATTGGCTGATAAAAATTCCAAGACAAAATCACGATCTGATACTGCATCAATGCTACATAAAACAACAATTTCAGTGAGAGGAATAGCCACGGTCAAAGAACTGGAAGGAATGGCATAGAACAATTCAAACCCCTACCTTTTTTTATTTTACATTCACATAAAAAATTGGAAGGAACAGCATAAATCAATTCAAACCCCTGCCCATTTTTATTTTTACCCATTAAAACCTCCTTACTTAAGCACTAATTTCTTTCTGTCTTTTTTTTTGAGCACCTGTTCTAGCTTTTACTCCCAAAACACCTACTTGCAAGGAAATCAACAAGTTTCGATAAAATGACCCCTAGTTTTTTTAAAAAATATTACTAAGGATTTATATTTATTATAAAAAAGAATAAACAAAAAGCTAAGCCAACTGAGTAAATGTTGAACATCAGGGTTAAATGGGTGTCAAACATGATTCTTTTGGAGGCAGTGCTCTGAATCATGTAATTCCTATTTGTTGGTTGGGCAGCAATCTCAGAAACAAATTAAATCAAAGAAGTAATCTAAAGCCAACAACTGTTCGTTTAGTTGGGTGGCACGTCATGCCTTAGGGCTTGCCTTTGAAAGATGTCCAGGGTTCCAAGCCAGGGTATTGCCTGTTTTAAAAGAAAAATCTGAAGCACCAAAAGCATGAGTAGTGAATCCATTGACTTTGACCAGGTATTAGACGCATAGCTACACATAACTTCAATAAAGCAAAACCATGCAAGTATTATTTAACAAAGATAGATCTTAACAACCATGAAAATCCACAATGAACTTCCATATGAAAATGCTAGGCAGTTGAAACTGGAGATCTGCTAGGTGCAATAAAGATGACAGGTGTGGAAATAGGTATCAATGTAACAATTCAGATGAAGGAAAATATACCTGTTCCTCATGGGAGCAGTAAACCCCAAGGCATCTGAAGTCATGAACCTGTTGATGGGAAGGCCAGTACCAGCCAAAGCACAAGCACCAAGGGGGCAGAAGTTCATCCGATCCTTGCAACCAACTAGTCGACCAGCATCACGTTCAAGCTACAGCATATCATCACAGGCAATGTAAATTTATCAATATATTAGTTCTAAGATGCATTGGCATGTCTTTGGATGCAATCAAAATTAATTCAAATATTCATATTATTAGTTCTCATTGATCCAGAAGAAAAAGAAACAGACGCCACATATACAGCTTACTGCAAAGAATTGATGCAGCAAACTAATGGGGGAAGAAATGTGTCAAATAACAGAGCAAAATTATGTTTATTTAAGAAACTAACAAGTAAAGAACAGAAATAATGGTACCATCACTTTTACAGACAACGAATCAACATTAGAGCATGCTCGTACATGTTTCATTATAAGGATACTAGCTCTTTCAAGGATTTAGACCATGTCATTCATTACAGCTCAAAATGTGCTTCACATAGTGCTACCTGAAGATACTCAATTTAAAAGCTGGTCCTAACTTTCTATACTTTTCAAATCACCAACTGGACTCACACCGGTTTGATTGCACATGATTGAGGTGTTGAGTACAGTATGTGGTTGGGCAGCAATTGTTTTAAAAGAAAAAAGGATAGCAGATTTAAGTGCGAGCAAGAAAATTCCTATGCAAGTGATTGTGAGTCTTATCAATGCAAACCTGCCTTTATTCATGTACATGGTTAAAAATCTCTCTGCACTCCAACATGTTAAGTCTAACTTGGTTTTATGTTCATATCAACACAGCTCCACCTCTAAGTTCACAACTACAAACTTGTTTAATATCAACAAAGCCTCCCATCAACTTAATCTTCAGGTGTATTTTGTAATCAATGATTATGCTGAGCAGCAGTTTGATGCAATGAACTACATAATAATTCTGCTCATGCATTTTACTATGCAACTCCTGTTCAGCTCCACATGAACCTTCCCTTAAATAATATCATCCATCTCAACCTTTCACATGGTTCCAAGGACCAGGCAAGTGATGGCATGACCAAGAGATTGTAAAAGCCATAGCACCAACATATTTTCCTTCTTGAGCTTAAGAACGTGATTTTTAATTTTATTTTTTTTATAATATTTGTTTAAGCAGTTGCAAATGTCTTAAATTTTTTACATCTTCTTGTGCTACCATCAAAGAAAACAGAATAAGAAAATACAATATGAAATAGCTTAACCAAGCAAAAAGAGACCATGACTATAGACTTTAGAGATTCTGGAAGTCCAAAAAAGAAGTTTATACAACAATTCTTTTACCTGTTCAACATATGTTAACAGAAGATGTCGCAGCAAAACAGGCTGTGCCCTCTGTAGATGAGTGTATCCAGGAACTATCAGCCCTTCATTTTTTAAAGCTAAACCAACCAGTGCCACCTGAAATTACAAGGACCAACTCAGGCTTAATCAAATATAACTTCTGGCACGATCATGTGGCAGAGAAATCGTAGACAACATGAAAAATACAATCCAAGTACTTGACCATTAAACATCATACATTACAGAAACCAGAATGTTTTCCCATAGGAAATCCTTTTGATTGATTTAAGCATAAAAAAGATAATGGTCTTGGTGGTCTTGGAATTCAGAAATAAGTTCTGAAAATGAAAAAATATTACCAAACTTGGTATGTATACTAATCAGAATTTATACTAAATGTTATAGCATACCAGAAAAAAGGTTGAGTCCACCAAAAAAAGCCAATTGCATGCATTTATTATCAGATATATTCACCAGGTGTGGCTAATGACAGCAGATCTCTTCAAAAATCATCAATGCTATATCACAGGTTTCAAGACAGTCAAAAATAGTGCAACCCCTTATATCAAATTACCACTAGTCCCTTCTAGATTAATGAAATATATTTAAAATACAACGTACAGGAGGGCCACAAACTAGAAAACTTGGGCAATGATGTTATAGTTAGGAAAAGATTTGAAATCCATCCATCCATACATACCTATATACATACATACAAAATCAGCCTCATACCAGCCTGTGCTGATCCCAAACCACAGTATGTATTATATAAGATGTTGATGAGTATGGGACCATACCTCAATCTTTGAATCCTTGGTTTGAGGTTTATAGTTATCGACTAGCATAAGTATTGCAATTTTAAGGAAATGCAATGAAATGAGGAGCACATAACTAATCTGATGATCTAAAATGTACAATCACTATGCTGTCTCACAATTCAATTAAGCTAACTAAATTGCTGCCTTGTGAGCCATCTAATATAACATCCCTATTAAATGAATGTTTTGTTTGTTCTCTGCTTCTAATTTGAAATATCATACATTTTGACAGAAAGAGTTCATCATCTTCTAGAGCACATCTTCTAACATGAAAGATTTAAACATAACTCCACATTATGGTATAACTCTCAGATGATTTGTCTTGAAATCATTTCACTACAACACATTGACAAATTAAGCAAAAAAAAGGAAAAATGATGGCCCCAAAAGAAAGAGATCGCGGAAGTGGTGATTTTTCTACAAAGAGATATTTTGTGGTGATGGCGTTTCTTGGTCTGGGAAGAAAGATAACTCTAGAATATAATATAAAAGTATGAGAACACCCCAGTAGTTTAAAAGAAACCTGAAGTTGTCTAATGTGTGCAAGAATTTTATCAATGGCTTCCCGACACCACAAGCGAAGATCTGTCACAACTTGATCATTTCGACTTCTTGCAGTGTGAAGCTTTTTGGCGGGTTCCCCAATCATGTCTGTGAGTGCTGCCTCTATATTCATGTGCACGTCCTCTCTATCTGTTCTCCAGACAAATTCCCCTGCTTCAATTCTTCTCTCTATCTCATCGAGACCATGCAATATACCGTCTCTATCACTGTCAGTCATTAAACCCTGCATCATTATCAGAATTCAGATAACAGAGCGCACTTCATGGAATTATTATTATATATATATATGTGTGTGTGTGTGTGTATAGTAAATTGCAACTGTATGCTATCCATATAAACAGATTTCTTTTTTCCAAGGGCTTGTTCTTAAACTTACAAACATGTTAAAAAGGGCCTTTACAGAAAAGGTATGAATTCTACTGTTGTTTAGTTTTTCCACACAAAAAGTCTCTATTTGTCTAGTAGATGGTGGTTCTTTAGGATTTGCATAATGTTGCTATAAATCTTGGCCACTCTCTTTCTCCGTAGTTTCTTGGAAAAACTTTTTCACTTGCTCCATGCTCCCCATTTTGCAAAATCCACAAACCAAAAACTAGCCAGAACTATTTCCAACTCCATCATCCTCAATTCAACAAGATAGCAGGAATGCATCGTCTAATTTCCCTCATTTACACAATTCATTACATTCAATGTCTCATTGCCTCAAAAGTATTGCTTAGATTACAACATCCATGTTGGAAATATAACAAACAATCTAAGATGTCGTTCTCATAGAACCTTCCATTTGCTCAGCCACAAACACTTAAAATAATAATAGTAAAATTCCCATCCACTTCTCTCTCCTTAGAAAGCCAATCACCATACTCCTATCATAGATACCCACTACTCTAGTAAGTCTGTCACATCTCCACCAAAGCAAGCTTATACTAACCGTATTAGTTTCAATCACAACATTTTGCAAATCAAACCAAAACACAGTTCCAAACCCCTCATTAACTTTTGTACAAAGACACTGCATCAGGGACATGAAGAGAAAATACATTTGGAGTATAAAATTACTGAGATATATCATCGAACAGCAAGCGATCATACAGTCCTTGATAGAACTCCCCAAGAGGGGAAATAAGATGCATGAATCCAAACTCCAGAGAATCCATTGGGCCTCCGAGAGAAAGAGAAGAACCTGGTGGGCGAGCATGGTGGCGTGGGCCCGGCTGCCCATGATGTCGTGCTTGTAGAGCTCCTTGTCGAAGGAGACCGACTCGCTGAACCGCTCGACGGCGTCGGTGACGCTATCCTCGAAGCGCCCGCCCCAGAGCTTGTTCTCCTTGGGTATATTGGGGTTCTGGTCCTTGTCCAGCTCCCTGGAGGCCATGGCCTCGGACGCGGCCGCGAGCCGCCACCCGCGGCCAGGAAAGAGGTGGCGAGGGGCGTCAGAGAGGGGGAGGCGGCGCGAGGGTTGATTGGGTATGGAAGGAAGGATGGGATGGTGGGAGTGGAAGAGGGATCTCATTATAACAGAGCGTCGGCGAGGGGAAGGAGAGGACGGACAGTGGGGAAACCACCAGCTTCGAAAAGTGAGAGGGTTTCTTCAGCGGGAGACCAGCCTCGCACGTGCCACGTGAATGATTTTTTTTTTTTTTTTTTTCAACTTGGTTATGAATATAACCCAAAAAATTAGGAAAAAAAAAATTCGAAAGGACACCATCAAAACAAGTACATTAATCCGGCTACCATACCTCAAGTGCAACATTACTCGCGACCTAGTCTACGGCGTTGTTTGTCTCACAATAAATATGCCTAATGTGCACGAAGACATATCCCACCAACAAAAAATAGATATGATAAACAGTGAGATGGAGACTACAGCTCTCATCTATCCTTGAATCCAACTGCCCACCATAGTTGAATCTCCCACCCACCACCAGCCGATCAACCCCAAGACGAGGCCTCGCAAAAGAAATACCCTCCAAGATGGCTCACAGCTTTATAGCGGATATAGTAGTCTTAAAGAAATGAACCCCACCAGCAGCTATGTATCTAGAGTCAAGGTCCCTAATGCTAAAACCAGCACCATCACAACCATCAGTTATATTAATGTCAAAATTGACCTTGAGGAAGGCCAAAGATGGCGGCTCCTATGTAATAAAAATCCTATGGAGCATTACAAGAGCAAGAGGGGAGTCCCAGATACCTGGCCTCGTTAAGATTGACCTAAATGATGATGCCTTCAAAATCTCAACAGTCTGGGAGTAGGTCTTCTCCAACACAAACCACACCAACAACCATCTCGTCTCAAGAGACCAGTATTTCAGACCATCCAAATGTGATAAGCAATGTAAACCATCATGATGCCAACAGATCTTGCAGCCTTGGACTCCACAATCCGCCAAAGGGCCTCCAAAAAAGATTGGCCTGACCTCTCCACAAAAGTCACTACCGGAAGGAGGTTGGCTAACTACCACATCTGAGCAGCTCTCATGACAAAAGAATAAGATATGCTCAATTGTCTCATCTTTCAATCTACAATAAAGATAGATAGATGGGATATCCATCCCTCAAGCTCTCAACAAGACCCTAGTAGAAAGCTAACAAAGCTGACTCCATGCAACCTTTCAGATGAACAGACAAACTCTCAAGTGAACTCCCAACCTCTAAATCCAAGCACCATCTAGTCTCCTAACCAGCTCCCCCTATACAGATCATAAAGGCCCTTGGCTGCCACCTTTGATGTGCTGGATGACTGCCAAACCCTAACATCCGGCTCATCAAGTAAAGGAATCAACTAGAATAAGATCCCCATGGCCAAATGGCTGCCAGAAAGTTAGGTCACTACATGCTCATTCCAATTCCTCTCATCCAGTTGGAATAGGTCAAAACCTCAAGATCTCACCCACCTTCGAGCTAATAAAGATAGGCCAGCGAGCAAGCAAAATGTCAACCACCTGTTGATCTTGGACAACATCAATCGTCTGATCGTCACCCACTACCAGATGATCTAAGCTAATACATCAGAGAGATAGGTGCAAATTAATCTCCTTCCATATAAAGGAGCTCCTTCGGCCTCTAACAACAGCTCTCTTTGAAGTCCCCAACCATATCTAGCCCGTTTCATCATGCTCTGTAGACCATCCAGTTGATTTAAAAATCTCACACCATACCTGGCAATCAAAACCTCTCGATGGATAAACAAGGAATAAATACTCACAGACAACATCCGAGCTGAGAAGATGTATATCTCTACTACCGCTGTATAAGCCCATAGAAAATCTCTGAAAAGCTGCTCATGTTTTGAAAGAAAAGATCTCGGCATAATAGTGTGAGATAGCATGTAAGCAAGAATAATGCAATTTTTTGTTGGAGAAGTATTCATGGAAACAAGATGGTTTTGAGAACAACATAGGAAAGATGTGAATTTCTTGAAGATTTCCATGAAAGTCAATTTCATTAGGGTTTTTTCTTTTTTCTTTTTTTTTTTTCTTTCACTTTCTTTTAGTTTTATTGGAATCCTATTAGGGTCCATTTGGTTGGGGTATGTTAGATTACGGGATAATTTCGAGATTCTGAAGAATCATTTATCCAAAAAAATAATTATGGAGAAAATAATTTTTACTATGTTTGGTTAGTGAAAAAATTACTCTAAAAAATGATATTGAAAAAAAATTACTACATTTGGTTGGAGGTAATCCTACATAAAAATTTGACCAAATTTATAAATATGCCCATCAACATAAAATATTTTTTTAATATTAAGATATTATTATCATTTTCAATCAATTTTTATGTAATGGCTATAATCACATAACCCTTTACATAATGTTATCTACATCTTAATTTTCTGCAAAAGCTCTTTATTGAATGAATTTGAGAAGACATTAAAACAAATTTAATGACTATATATATACTTTATTTTTTAAGTCTTATTCTTTTCGATATTTTTATTGTCATCAATGTCTCATTCTACACTACTCTTTATTAAATATATTGAGGATATTTTTGTCAAATATGGATTACTACCACTTGAAAATTTATTAAATACTAACCCTCCATAGTATTTGTTTTACCTTTTCTCTTTGAAAAATAAATATAGGACCCACCAATTTTTTATTTTATTTTTTATTTTTCATATTAAATGTGGTAATCTAACATGAGATTCATTTTCTCATGTCAAATTATCCTCAACCAAACAGATCCTTAAAGTTACAAATGACCTTATAATGTTAAAATCTAAATATGGAAACATATCCACTAACAAAACGAAAATATTTTCACCCATTTCTCTCTTGTTTCCAACCTAATCTGAAAAAAATATTTAATCTAGAGTTATTTTGATACAAAGCCGATGCCTACTTATGTGCTACTTTCTCATCAAATTTATCTGATTTCTGTCTGCAGAAGCTCCCAGAAAGATGGCCCAATACGTAACTTAACTTTTGTTCCATGCTTTGATGTTTGCCAAGATTCATTTTCTTACCCTCTATTTGGTATTAAGGATGGATTGAAGAAAGGATGGATAAAAAAGGATGAATGGATGAGGGAGAGAATGGATAGATCGTCTATCAATACTTTCATATATTTGATGAAAGAATGATGGATGAATGAAATTGATTCCCTCCTCTATTTAATATAGAATGAATGAAAGAAATGATGGATAATATTTATATAATATTTTTATTAGACTACCCTTTAGTAAAAATATTACTATTATCAATTTAAAATACTTATTTATTAAAAAAATAAATAATATATAAACTTATAATCATTATAATCTATAATTATATCAAAATTATATAAATATTTAATTTTAATTTAATTTAATAAATAATTTAATAAATTAATTATTAATGAATTAATTATATATTAATTATATAAATAATCATTTAATTTAAATAATTAAATAATATTATACAAAATAGTTAACCAAAAAATAGTAAATAAAAATAAAGAAATAGAAGATAATTCTAATTATTTAATTATAATTAACAAAATTGTGTACTAAATTAAAATAATTAATAATAAAATTTAATAGTATTTGATTAATAGTATATATAAAAATATATATAAATAATATGAATAAAAATGTGAGAAAATATTATAGTTTTGTCGAAAAAATTTAATGAAGGATAATTTTATCAATATAAAAATACATCCATCAATGCTCCATCCATTCTTCTTTGCATCCTCCCAAATTTTTTAGTTGGCGGGCTGAGATGGATAGACAATTTCTTATTTTTCATCCATCCTCTCGGTAACTTTTTGAACCAAATAGTGGATAAAAGTCATCCATCCTTCCACCCTCATCCATCTATCCTCTGATGATCCCAATCAATTATAGAATATTGCATCAGGACTTCTATCCAGAAGCATCACCAATTGCTTTCTGATGCCCTCATCTCATTATATTGTCAGCCTCTTTATGCACTTCCGTTGTCTATTTCCACATCTTTATCCGCTTGGTTCCATGGTGGGTTTCAATTGCATTATAGAGTTATGCATATGTCTCGCAGCTTCTCTGTCAGCTATAAGGACTTCTTCCTGTTTGTTTTCGCTTCCAGCTTCAGTGTTTAAGTCACTTAGCAGGTTGAGGTTACGGTGGTTAGCTCTATTGTGGACGCATTCCCTACCCCTGCCTTCTCTTTTACGCAGATATCTTTTCATGAAGCTTTGGTTGCCTTTTGGAAAGTACACAGATTCCATATCCAAAGCTTTACATTGCTGCTTATCTTCAACCGCATATGGTCAGACTTTTATTTTCCACAGATTCTTACAAGTTTCGCTTCAATTGTTAGGTCTACTGTGATGTTTTACTCTATATTTTTGTTCTTCAGCACCTTGTTTATGGGTGTATAATTATCTCAGCTCCAGCTTTTGTTTTAGTGTCAGGATGCTGCTTGACCGACAGGTGGTCTGTGTACACTTATACTCTTCTAATGTAGTCTCTTTTTTCACCAAAAAGAAAGAAAAATCTGGAGTTATTTGGAAAAATTGTAGCTAAACAAAATAGAAATAACTTACAAAACAACTGTCTAATAAATATAATTATTTTAAATTTATTTGTTCTAATTTCAAAATAAACTATAGATTTACTGGTGAGAACTACAAATGAACTAGGATATTCACTGATAATTATGATTTATTTTAATAGGAAAGCAAGCATAAGATATTTGGGGCTTGAAATGCAAAAAAGCCAAGCATAAGTCTCGTTTGAGGCTTGAAATAAGATGAGTTATTGGCTTACAAGAACAAACACAAGCTTGGGCTTTACTCAACAATATTCTTATCCAAAACCATTCAGTCAAGCATATTCAAGTTTCAACCTTTCTAGTTAAGTTGAGCTCGAGTCTTAAATACCTATTTTGTTAGGGTTTGAGTGCTCCCTAGTTCAAGATTGAACTAGAGAGCTCTAGTTCTAAATCACAAGCTGTCCATCTATTGTGAATTCGCCCATTAAGCATAAATACTTATCTAGATATCGGATAGACTGGATTAATTAAATCCAATTTTCGTGGTGTTCTCTTCTCTTGTATTTCTTTGTTAAAGAAAATGATGCATGCTTATTGAAAGATGAGAGTGACTATTGTGTCCTCGGATGTATGTTAAAAAATGATTTTGCCTAAATGGGATGAGCTTGATGGACAAACGGATCAGTAAGTGTGTCTGATGTGCTCCAGTTGATCCGTTTGAAATTGAAATATCAAATCTAGATTTAGTTCTTTACAAATTGCACGTATGAGTTACTCCAATTCATCGTTTTGAAGAAATCGTGACATGAAATTTATTTTTATTTATTTATTTATTTATTTTTTGGTGGGGGGAGAGGACCAAGGAGAGGGGCATGTGCCAAATAGAAGAACATAGTGAAGTGTGTGGGCCTATTGAAAAAAAAAAAAAAAAAAAACCAATTTTCATTTGCTTAATTGATAAGCAAATGGATTAAGTTAGATTAAATAGGTTAAATGACTTTAACAGATTTGATGGATTTAAACAGGTCAAGCACATCAGATTAAATAAGATAGAATATATTTTAAATAAGTTAAATAGATCTTAAAAAGATTAAATGGATCGAATTATGATCTAATCCAATCATTAAATGGATCAAAAGTGTAAATTTGAACTTAACCCATTTAATAGATAGATTAACATGGATTGTTTTGTTTATAACTCAAACATATTTATGTCAAATTCAAATATACTTAAAGCAGATCAGGTTGATCCATTTGTAGGTTAAATTGATGGATTAGATCATAAATTGCCACCCTCGTCGGTAGCTGACACCTTTCCAATAATTAAAGAATGTATGCATTTTTTCCCTTTGTAATCCCACTCACTCCAGGCCAAAAGGATAAGTGGGCATCTATGGCGAGATTACTTACTCCTCCTCCGTCTTATACCAATCCCAGATCACCTGGACTCTGCCGACCCGCTCCCGTTTTATCGCCCCTGGTTTTGCTAGAATTAAAATCTCCGCTTTCCCACGGAACAAAGTTCCGAAACCTAACAACGAACTCTTATGGCGAATACCAAACAATTATTCTGATCCGAACCAATTTGCTCCAATTCCCGACCAAGGTTAATCCTCGTCGACACAAATCCTCATCATCACAGGTTGCTGTTTGCTGTCCGTGTTGAGACAAGGGATCCAAACCAGACCATTCGAAACCAGGGCCCTACTATACCAAAACAAATAAAAAATAAAAAACCAGGACCCTAAAGTATAAGCCCACGGAACTCCAAAAACCAGCGGCCTACTATGCACTATTTAAAAGGAACCGAACGATCCAACCCGTCCGATGTCTTGTGTCATCTAAATCTCTGTTTCTATAGTTCTTCTAATTCTTGGTTTGGAATGGGAGGAATGGCTGACGTGGCGACGATGAAGGAGCGGAGGATAGTGGTGGCGGTGGACGAGAGCGATGAGAGCATCTACGCTCTCCGATGGTGCCTCGGCAACCTCCTCCACCACGCCGGAGAGGAAACGACCGTCCGGAATACCCTCATCCTTCTCTACGCTAAGCCTCTGCCTTCGGTGCACTCCCTGTTGGACGGTCCAGGTACGACCCTGACTCAAAGTCGTGCACGTGTTCACCTTGATTTACTAGCTTCTGGTCTATGCCAACTCATGTATCACTTATATTTTCTAGTTATGATAACATCGATTGATGGAAATTTAAAACTATTTTGAAAGTTACACATGTTTTATTGATTTGGTTGATTGTATTTGGATTCCTAGCTAATTTAAGTTTGATGTGGACGTAGCACAACGTGTGAATTATGAATAGCCCTATGGATTTTTCGATTTGTTTTTCATACAATGTGTGAAGTTTTCTATAAGATAAACATTATTTCTAACATGTTCAAATTTTTGAACCAAGTCTGACGTAAAACCGGGCTTGCCCCTGCATGAACACCACCTTGGGCAAGGGCATTGTAATATCCAAGTTTATGTTGTCTTATTTTATTTTTTCTAATTCCTTTTCAGGATATTTGTTTTCTGATGAGGTGATTGCATCCATGGACAAATACAGCAAAGTCCTCGCAGATTCAATAATACAGAGAGCTAAGAATATCTGCCTGGACTATAGCAATGTAAGCTACTTATAACCACTATAGAAGAATATGAGTGTAACCTCAAGTCGCAGGCATAACTTACTTATAGTTTACACAATGGGATCAGATAAAGGTGGAAGCGAAGGTTTCTGCCGGGGACGCCAGAGATGTGATATGTGAGACGGTGCAGAAGCTGGGAGCCGAGCTGTTGGTCATGGGAAGCCATGGCTATGGTTTCATTAAGAGGTGACATATGAACAATTAACAAAAATACACACACACACACATATAGACATTCTCTTCTCTTTTGATTGCTTTTGAGTATTCGTGCTTACGATTTGAGTGTCTTTCAGGACTCTTCTAGGGAGCGTCAGTGATTACTGTGCTCGAAATGCAAAGTGCCCTGTTCTGATTGTGAAGCGGGCGGCAAACTAAAGCTTGTCTACTTTGCTGTATCTGTGCTCATGAAGGCAATGTATCAAAGTATTGGAGACTGGTAGTTTTATAGGGCTAATGTGTTTTGAGTCATCTACTTTAAGAGCAATTATCTTTTCCCATATGTTCACCTCTCTGAATATTAATCACCACTCCCTACTATGCCCTCAGTTCCTCACCTGTATTCGTGGTCACCAGCTCGATTCGTTATTCCCTCCCCACGCTTGACCAGCAACTAAGAGATTGCAGGCAACCATGCACACAGGACAGCAACTGCTATGCGAGGTTCATCTTATTTGCTTACAATTCTCAGATCCTACTTTCTGCTCAACAAGGCCTTCCACAAGTTTACCATATGAATCAAAAAATTAAGTCTAGCCTAGATTATAGATAATCCAAAAGGATCCAGATCTAAATTCTAATTGCACAAAGCATCCTTTAACTAAGATGCTATGGAGTAGACAGACAAGATGCAAATGAACACAAAGATCACATAAATGGCCAAAGAAGTGCCAAGTTAGCTTACCCAACGAAGCAACCAACGAACAAGCCTTTTCGGACAGATGAAAAATGGATGAGCTGCAAGCTAGGAGACCCTTAAACCCAAAAGGGTTCTCGAGGTCTGAAGCAAATGAACCAATTGCTTGGTGTAAGCTCCAAATGGATTTCCGTAGGGCTTTATAAGTTGAAAAACCGCATATACTTGATTGATGTGACCAAAAAAAAGAATGTAGCAACTTGATCCATAATCAGGCCACACTAAATAACCACTAGAGAAAACCAAATGCAAATCTTTTGTTGTAATTTTATGCCAGAACTAAAAAATCAACATCCTGTAGCACAAAATTCTCAGTCTAGCACTTCTTCCATACCTATTGTTTTCGTAGTCTCCTCTACAGTTTTCCAATCTGCATCTAGCCTTGGTAGCTCGTAGCATGTTAACCATACAGATCCTGTTTCTTTGATGAAATAAACCTATAAAATGACTAATTAGTATATGGATCTCAGTTATTTCTTGACAGTTCTAATAAATCAACTTCGTTGAGTATTGCCAGGTACCTATAATGAACATAGGTTCATTCACAATTAAGTGTTACCGTCAATGCCCACCAAAAGCAAGAAAATGCCTGGTCTGCTAGCTGAAGCTATCAGCTTAGGACCATAGCACTTCATCTTCACCTAAAGAAACAATTTATAAAATAGCAAAAAGATATAACCGTCCCCAACAATGGAAAATTCCAAACAAGAACACGCATAGCACTTGAAGTAACAAGCATGCATCAAAGATGCATTAGTAATAATGATTATCACTGGATACATGAGTAAGAATACTTATCACCAAATCTTTTCTAATTGGAGTTTCCAAAGTGATGTTTTGATGTCTTAATTATAGGACTTCATGAAAATATTAAAAAGTTATTGGACCAAATTTTAGATTACTCATCAAACAGAGGTTTTTACTGGTGACAGGACCCCAGACCCAGCAACAGTTGTCATCCAAGAGAACACATATCCAATATTACACAAAAGAATCTCCACATTATATAACCAAACATCTACAAATTATACACATTCAAACAACAAACCTATTGTTGAAAGCATTATTGGAAAATATACCAGCCATACATTATTTTAGATAGCAAACAAAATATTATGAGTAGACAAATATAAATCCATCAGGTTGATGTTCAATATCTGGAACTACATGGAAATGCTGTAAGGCAGTCTATAACATATACAGAAAAAACATTAAGAATAACTCTAATCACACATGCACACACCTAGGCAATGTTCTGTTTGGAAGTTAATGCCAACAAAAATGTCCATGCTCATATTATTTGTCTCATTAAAGCTTTTTCACTGAAACAATGCAATACACTTGTTGACAAGTAAGTAGACCTTCAAAATATGATATCTACCAGCAAATGATCTTCAAAGCAAATAAAAGCAAAACCTTTGAATCTGAGTGTTGATGCATAACTTCTGAAAAAGATTATAGCTTCGCTTCACATGTCATTGCAAAGTGCTAGAAATGAACATTATTCACCAGAGGTCAGCCTGAATTAACCACTATGCATTGAAGGCATGAGAAGATATACTACATGGGTCAATCAGACCTAAGTTCTGTACTACCATCCTTCCCCAAGTAATATGTTATTTGATGAGAGAAATTAGCAAGAACAAGAGTAAATAGTGCCCACATTAAGAAAAAAGCACATAGACGACATGTATAAATAAAACAGGCACGTAAACTTCTGCAGCAAAGCAACCTATATGGCAGCTGTAATTGAAGACCATTTTGTTTGGAATCATAGCCATATTTCCATGGATTTTAGCCAAGGGAAACATTCAAATAACAAAAAGAGAGATGATGGAGCTAAAAACCCAGTATTCCCCAACAGTCAATAGTATTGGCCAGCACAGTTCCCCAGTTTGTTTCCATGAAAGAATCAAAAAGAATGAAAAAACATACCACATAGTCCACGACCACAAGAAATCTCTGAATGTCAGCAGGCATCACTCAAATGATTAAGAAGACTCACAAGTTCTCGGAGATAAACTGAATAAGAATATATGTTGGCAGCCTATAAGATAGCTAGTATATCAAAGCAATGTCCAGATGTGAGATAAAACTTGCACAGGTTATCATCATCCACACCCAAAATGGGTGCAATCTAAGAACCATCGTGAAAGAAAGATGTATATCCCTGACTCAGTGCTCAGTATATGGAGTTAGGGTTGCTTCTTTCATATATTAGTTGCACCCAGAGTCAAAATTAGTTCACCGGAGGAAAAAAGCCACCTTACTTCACCACAATTATAGCATTTTACTTCACATACAAGAAACCATCAAGATAACTTTATATTTGGCACTCAAACTTATCAGATCCATAAAAACATAAACAAAAAGATAATTGGCACAGTGCGAAGATTAAATATGTAACTAAAATGTAGCAAAAAAAAATGGCTGAAACAAGTCAACAGTATCAGCTGCTAGTGCATATCAAGTAGAAATAAAACGTTAGCACACAATTTTCAGAAGACTTCAAGAGTCAATATAGAGGTGCAATTAGAACAAAACTCTAGTTTGCGACAATTCTAAAAGAAACCCCATCCCATATTCCATGCTCTACTCCTCAGCTTCAGAGCCCGACGCTCCGTTCTTCTTGTTGTGCTTCCTCGCGTACCTTTGGTTCCTCAGAAACTTCGGATCCATCTACGAATATATGAAATCAAACAGAGACATAAAATCAAACAAAAAAAAAAACATGGAAATAAGCGTTGATGCAAAAATAATAAAAACTGGGGTGAAAAAACAACTTTTAGATCTATCAAAGAGACAAGAAAAACGCGTAAATAAAGATCCAAGATGGAGAACTAGAAAAAACCAAAATTTGAAATAAAACTAGATTAAAAAAGAGAGGCACAAGAAAGGGCAAAAGAGAAAGAAAGCAATACCCCCTTGGTGGAGGTTTGCCTGTGCCTCCGGGGCTTCTTGATTCCGTTCTTGTGGGCCTTGTAGGACTGGTTGTGAGCCGTGTGGTTCTTCGACTTCGCCATTTCTGAACCCCAAAAAAATCCAATAAAAAGTAAATGCAGGGCAAATTCAAGGGGAAAGACCTGATATTAGAAGCAATAATTTGCAGTCTTGCTGCGTACGAGACCGAAAGAATGGATGGGAGGAGATACCTGAGAACGCCGAAAGAAAGCGGAGCTCTCTCGCGGAACTAGGTCGACTTCGGCTAGGGTTAGGGTTTTGGGAGCGATGGAGATTATTTATCGGTGGCGAGCTTGCTAGTCACGCTAGAGGCACGTGCCAGAGCACCAGCCAAGTATGATTCGACCCATCAATTCATATTCCATCTGCAATAAGCAAATATGAGTTTGGACGAAATAAATTGGGATCATAAATAAATCAAATTATTTAAATTTAATAATTCACTTAGGTTTAGACCCCAAACGATTGATCGGTTTATCCACAAATTAGGTGAGCCATATGTCAAAGTTGGTTGAAGCCATAGATCAACAAAACTATGATACTAGTAGTTCTGAAAGCCAAATTAACCTTTAACCAATATTAGTCTATGGGGTACTTCTCCCGTATGACTTGATTAAAATTAAACTTTGATGATTTTTAGAATGAAAGAAATGCTGGGATGGGCTATATTATGAGAAATCATGAAGGTAATGTGTTTTAAGTCGAGCACAATGATCTCAAACAACCATGGTATCGATGGTAGAATTAGAAGAGGCATAGAGTGCTACAATCACAACGGTTCATCATTTCCAATTCAAAGCAATTTGTTTGAAGAGAGATTCAGTGGTGGTTATTAAGTGGATCTTTAATATTCATAAATGTTTCTCTGGACTAATTGAAGCAGAATTTCTACATCCACTACTCTTGGATATAAAACATTCTTTACTCCTTGGATACTTTTTTTTTTTTTTTTTGCTACTCACTACTATAGAGAAGGAAATCAGTTGACAGATAGATTAGCTAGGTTGATGATTAATGTAGATTTTTTTTTTGTTTCTTTGTTACTTTCTGAAATAAGAACTCTTGGCCATCGATGACTTCGGTTCATTATGGTCATCGAAAACTGGTATCATCAGCCACAATCCACCACCACTGCCATCTTTGATAAGTTTTCCTTCTTCCCCCTGCTTCTTTTCTAGCTAAGGGGTTTCCCATGAAAGATAACTATGAGCGATTGCCCTTTCCCTCTTCTCTTCCCCACCACCAACCGTAGCTGCTCCAGCTGCACCACCATTGCCCGGCCATGCCCGCTTGTGCCACCACCGAACCACCCTCCTCCCCCCCACCCCCTACCCTTTGTTTTCTTTTAAGCCATGGGGAACCCCTATTTAGGCTCCTACGATTGCCACAGGAAAGAGAGAGGAGAGAGAAGAGAAAGAAGAGAGAGAGAGGAGAAGAAAATAATAAAAAAAGAAAAAAAAAGAGAGGGAGAGATCCAACCCATTTGTGAAACTACCTCATTAATCGGATTTTAATTTGATTGGATCTAGATCCATTCAAGACATTTAGACTGGACTCATGATCCGACCTAAGCCATGGCTTGAATTGAGATTCTCTCTCTTTATTCTAAACTTCTCAATTGAAGACTAATAATATTATAAATTATTTTATTAAAGCTTCAATGCCAAAGGAGCATTGGATCTAAAGATCAAGCTGCAAATTGAAGATCATAACTTTTAGATCTGATTGACTGTAAGTTTCTTATTTCTCTAAATTTTTCTTAGTATATATTGTATCTTTTAAACCAAGATTTATAAATAAATATCTATAAAATAATTAAAAATTAAAAAATTATTTATATTATGCATGCTCTCATGAAAATGATTATTCAAAATTATGGATTAAGCATAAGGTGTTTGATATAATTATTGCAAACTATAAAATGGAAATAAATTAATTTTTTATTTTAATATTATATGATATTTGTAAAGGAGATTATGCATATTCACCTTTACATTAATCTTCAAATAAAAAGTGTTATTATTGCTTTTTGGAAATGAGATGTATGGTATTTCAAATTTGAGATTATTATAGAAATAAGAATGGTTATGTTGTGCGAACTTGTAAGAAAAACTCTCCAATTAGACTATAATTCGGATCTAGCTAATGGAACCGATCGTTAGCTATATATTAGAAAATAATTTTTTTTGAATCTAGTCAGTCAAGACTGATTGCTGGTATACACTGATGCGTCATGTATTTATTTTCAGAATTAATCTTTTTGCCCTGTTACCCAGTTAATCGTGGTAATGTGAATCAGAGTTGGTTCCGTTTTGAGCCTAGCCAATAGGATAATCACTTGATACATGCTGATGAATCACATATTTTATATTCAAGGACTAGTCTCTTCTGGATCTTGTCACAGGACTGAATGCGTGGCATAGTCACCAAAGATCGAGAGAAGATTTTATATTTTACTATTATGCATGATATGTTTTAAAAATTAAAACTATGTTAGTATATGTATCTATTACTATTATTTGCTATATTACTATGATGATATGTTTTGAAAATTTAAATTATGCTAATATATGCATCTATTACTATCATTTGCTGCAGTTGAAAAAAAATAATTTCTACTTGATCCTTTAGAGATATTATAAATTTACTGAGCCTGTAAAGCTCACTTTCTTTTTCTATTTTTTTCAGATCCAGAGGAACATATGGACCTTAGAACCATGCAGTGAGGAACATAGAATTTTAGATTCCATTTGTTTAGTTTTGACTTTGAATAAAATTTGATTTTAACTTTCTGTTATTTATCGTTGTTGGGACAATTCAACCGACCTCCAATTCGATTTTAGATCGGCTTCATAAATACAGTATGCCGACTCACAATCAGTTGACCGACCGACAGTCGGTTACTCTCAGCCATCAAGGACTATCATGATAATTTAGTTAATTATTGATCGATAACTATCAGTATATCAGAGTTACCAATCAATGCTCATTCGAATCTTCACGACTATCGACATATAGTCGGCTTATATTTTCACGATCACATAATGCTAGAATGTGCAGAACCCACATGTCTAATCATTATAAACGGATATCAACTACGTGTTACGATCATTAATAGACATAAACAGCCCATTAATTCCATGATTATGACCCAATAATTGGGATAATTATCTTTTAGTGCCATAAAAAGTGGGACCACGTGTTCGACGGTTACATCTGAATCATCTATAAAAAGAAGATAAATAAACAGCATTGGTAAGATAATTCTGAGCTAAGACTCTGCTATTCAAAATTTTTATCTGCTGTTCACCGCTTTCCGCTGACTTAAGCATTGAAGGATCTCCATCGGACATAATTTCGATCAGTATGGACTTCTTTTGCAGGTGTTCTTCTCCGACAACAGACGCAACAAGAGATTGGCCGCAACAGATTGACATGCCAGGAAGGGAGAGATCATGGTAAAAATCAGAGCTCAATACTCAATAGATCTGCGAGGCAGTCTTCCATTGAAAAGATATTCCTCCCCCATCTTCATTGGCAGAGTCCAGCTCTTCACATCCTATGGTTACCACAGTCGCATAAATTGCTGTATTCATGCAGCAAATGAAGGTATTAACAAGGCAATCCAAAGCCTCCAGCAGCTGTAGGGAAGGGAATAATTTTCCTTCAGAATGCTCAGGTTGCATCTAAAAATTTTCTCTAATGTTCTACTTATTTATGGATCAAATTCTTACCTGAATCAAGTGGAACCAGAGATCAAATCCCAAATTATTGATATAAATCTTTGCGGAGGCCTGGATATGCAGATCCTCTACTTCGCATGTACGTCAGACGCTGCAAAAAAATAGGATGAACTCCAATCCAATTGGCTTCGCATACACAATCAATCAAGGAATGAGATGTGATGATATGACACCTCACACCAGCAGATAGGATGCCCAAGAAAGATCCACGTCCAAGGAGAGGAGGCGACAATAAAAGGAGAGATGTAGAAGATAAAGGACCTTTCTCTTCACACGCCTGTCTCTCTCTCTCTTTTTCTCTTCTCTTAATTTGATTTGTTTGCTATTCTATTCTTTTCTTTTCATCCATAGGTAGAAACCTTCTTTATTTATAGATGATTCTCATGACCAATAGAGGAGGACTCTTTATTCAAATCTGATTTGAATTGGTCCAATACTCATGAAAGAAGGACTCCTACATGAGATATAATTGCCATCACTTATGACATCCACTTTGTACCCACTCCCACACCCACTTGGGATGCTCCAAATAAGCACCAAACTAATTTTTGATCATGCTTCATGAGTGGTATTTCCAGTACAAATAGGAATACTTATATCTCATCCAAAATAGGTTCGATTCGAGTTCGATTTGAAGTCGGTTCGAAACAATTTCAAAATATTGTCAATCCTAAACTCTTTAGAACTTTTGTACCAAGTCTAACTTAGATTTTGAACCTATTTAAGTCTAATTAATTCAGATCTAATCTAAAATTAATTAGTACTTAAATCCAATCTTTCATATATTTCATAGATCATAGATAGAAATTATTCATCCCCAAGATTGAATCTGAACCTCATGTGTAGTGCTAGCTAGACATAGTCAACTCTTCAATCCTGTTTGACCTATAACTCAATTCTTAATCAAGTTAGCTTATATGTTCAATCAAGTCAAGTACTTCAGATTGGACATATAAACATAGGTCAATTCCTTCCTACTTTGTTTGATTTGTGTGCGTGACTCCATAGGTTCAAATACTAAACTGCTAGCATAGGAACCAATTCCTGCACTAATCGAGATACCATCTAGCAATGGTTTTCGACGTTCAGATAGATCAAATTATTGCAAAGGAATATTTCAGAACCCATACTCATGGTTACCGCATAATTTATTCTTTTGACCCTGGATGCTCTAGATGATCTCAGATTAACTGTCAACCGAGATTGCTTCATCCACATTGTATTTCAACCTTTCAAATCTATCTCATGGATTATTTGGCCAAGACTTTATTAAATTAAATACAGCGATACGTCAACTCTAATAATCCGAGGGGTCAATCTCATCTTGATCCACACACAGACTTCGCAAGTACTTGACTGTACCCAGTAGCCTTCCGTCACTGCATTAAAACTCCAGATAGTTCGATACTAAAGCATAGTGAGTTGCTTGCAAGTCACTATGATAATCTCAGGTCTGAAGGATATTTATACCCATGTGTTTTGCGAGTAACTCTTGACAGCAGAATACTCAACAGGTGAGTCACTTGTTCATGATGATGTACCCTTACATCTCACCTGTATGCATACCAGTGTCACCACACTCTTTGGTTAAGAGGACAATCAATCCATATGACACACAATGATCTTCACTCATAAACATCATCATCCGTAATGACGTATCATTTGATCGCAAATTTGTTTAAAAATTATACGATAAATTCTTCTTTATCATACACTAGCATAGTTCTAGGGACTTCATCACAATACAAGAGTTCAAGGAAGATGTCACTTTGTGATAAAAAATATCAGAATAACTATTATTAATAATCAATAATTCATATATAAGGATGAACTCAATTGTCATACGATTAATTTTAGAACATAATTTCCAACAGCAGCAACAAATACAATAGCAGCACCAGCAGCCGGTGGCTCATTTAGTGCCATCTAGGCACAACCACCATCCTCCATGACATTCACCTTCCCCATCTCTAGAGCGATGACCGTTTCGACACTCTCACATAGACGGACAACCGCATTCTCGGCACTCCATCGTGCCGTCTATTCTTCGCAGCATTCTCCCTCTCCTTTTCGTGTACATAGATCAGGAAGGAGAAAAGACAATGTACACCATCCACTTCTCGATCTTCAAATTCTTTAGAGGATTCTACCTTTGGATTATCCCGACAATGGTGGCTCGATGACTACGAGCGTAAGTTCAAGGAGATAGATCTCAGCTTGCCCAACTTTAGGTGGAAGGTCGGAAGTCCTCCAATGACTATAACTTCTGTACTGCCCAATCTCTTTCTCGGTACATCCTGAATGAACCGATTCTGTTTTGATTCAAGATGCTGCAGATGGAGCCATACGACAGCTCCACCAATCCAATTGACTATTTGGAGAGCTATAAGGCTCTAATGATATTCAAGGGGCAACTGACGCCTTCTTATGCATCGACTTTTCGACAATTATTCGAAAGGCTACTCGAGCCTAGTATTTCGGATTTCAGTCGGAGAGCATAAACTCCTTCGAGCAGCTCGAGTATTTTTTCATGGCTCACTTCAGCACCAGTCGAAAAGCACCACAGACATCAGACAGTCTTTTTCCATTGAGCAAGGCGAGACAAAGACATTGAGAGATTTTGTGGCTTGCTTCAACATAGCCACACTTGAGGTCAGGGACCTCAATGAAGATATGACCATATCGGCCATGAAGAAGGAGCGAGGAGATCTAGATTCACCTATTCTCTGGACAAGACTCTCTCTCGAATCTATGCTGAACTTTTAGAGTGCGCATACAAGTATATCTGTGTGGAAGATGACGCTTCTGACCAACGCCAAATAGTGAAAAAGATCAGAAAAAGAAGAAGAAAAATAGAGCTTCGATCGAATCAAGTAGGCGACTACCAATAAGCGAGTTTATTTCGATGACGGAGTCCGAAGCTAAATAGCTATGGCAGATATAACTCCTATACTCCTCTTTCTGCTCTCCATGCATAGATCTTGATAGAGATCAAAGGAGAAGAGTATCTTGATACTTTCAATCAATGAAAGCACCATCGAGGAGCCGTGACAGAAAGAAGTACTATCGATTTCATCGTGATCGTGGATATGATATAGAATAGTGCATTCAACTCAGGGATAAAATAGAGGTCCTGATTCAATGAGGCTATCTCAAAAAATTTCAACAAGATCGTCCGACTCAACCTCCCACCGACCAACAGCCTCAGCCACAAGCTGAGGAAATGATCAATAATTGACCAACAGTGAGAGTCATCAATATGATTTCGGGGTGATAGAAGGATCGAGGGGCAACTTCGAAGAAGAGTTAGTAAAGAAATGACAACTGATAATATAATTATTTTTTTGAAAGATGATGTCCGGAGAATACAAACTCTTCATGATGATGCTGTCGTTATCTCGACGATGATAGCAAACTATGATATAAACAAAAAATTGAGTTGATAATGGAAGCTCAACTGATGTTCTTTTTTCTCGACTTTCTCTCGAATGTGACTATCGATTGATCGACTCAGAAGAATCTCAATGTCATTAGTCGGTTTCATTGGAGATACAGTTACTGTGGAAAGAAAAATTACTCTCCCACTAACTGCAGGAATAGATCCACAATAGAATACTGTTCTCTTGACATTCACTATTGTTCAAGTTCCATCGACTTACAATGCCATACTTGGACGATCTGGACTTAATGTCTTAAGAGCAGTAGTTTCAACATACCATTTGCTGGTTTAATTCCCAACTAGAAACAGAGTCGGAGAAATACGTGGAGATCAACAACTTGCTCGATGCTGCTTCTTCGTCTCCATACAAAATAATAAATCTAAAGACTCTTTGTCTGTCAATAAATTAGACTAAAAAAAATGAAGAAAAGAATGAATCAGTCGAACAACTGATTTTCATCCAGCTAAAAGAAAAAGATCCTGAGAAAACAATCCAAATTAGATCACAGTTGTCTGATCCAGAACGGCAACAACTAATATATCTACTAAGAACAAATATCGATATTTTTGCTTGGTCAGCTACTGATATGCTAGATATTTTCTAGGATAATAACCCACCGACTAAACATTGATATAAAAGTTAGGTCGGTGAGGAAGAAAAAAGGTATTTTGCTCCTGAAAGACAGAAGGTCATCGATAAAGAAGTCGATAAGCTCCTCGCAGCTAGCTTCATCAGAGAAGCTAATTATCTTGATTGACTCGTCAATGTAGTGATGGTGAGAAAAGCCAATGAAAAATAGAGAATCTGCATTAACTATACAAATCTAAATTAAGTCTGTCCGAAGGATAATTTTTCTTTACCAAAAATCGACTAACTAATTGATGCAACTTCGGGACACCGACTCTTAAACTTCATGGATGCCTTTGTAGGATATAATCAGATTCAGATGGCACTTGAAGATGATAACCGACAAAAACATCTACTGTTACAAAGTAATACCATTCGGTTTCAAAAATATCAAGCTACTTATCAACGACTAGTCAACAAAATATTTAAGACATAAATCGAATAAAATATAGAAGTCTATATGGATGATATGCTAGTGAAAAGCTCTCAAACTACTGATCATATTCGAGATTTGGAAGAAGTTTTCAGCACACTTCGATGATATTAGATGAAATTGAATCTGATCAAGTGTGCATTTGAAGTAACTTTTAAAATTTTTTTTGAATTTCTTGTGTCGTAATGAGGAATTGAGGCCAATCCTGAGAAAATAAAGACTATCATCAATATGTAGCATCCAAGCTCCAAGAAAGAGATACAACAAGTTAATGGAAGGATCGCCGCACTCAGTCGATTTATCTCAAGGTCGGCAGAAAGATGTTTGCTCTTTCTTAAGATCTTGAAATAAGTAAAAAATTTTCATAATCAGATGAGTGCCGACACTCTTTCGAAGATCTAAAAAGATATCTGGCATCTTCACTGCTACTTACAAAATCAAAGATCAGAAAAATTCTATATCTCTATTTGGTAACTTCAACAGAGATAGTTAGTTTGGTACTCATCTAAAAGGATAAAATTAAATTCAATGACCTATTTACTATACCAGCAAGGTGCTTCATAATGCCAAAATAAGATATTCATAGGCAGAAAAGATGATATATGCTCTGATCATATCATCACAGCGACTTTGCCTATACTTCCAAGCACATCCTATTATCGTCTTAACAGATCAGCTGTTAAAGGCAATTTTATACTGACCTAATACTTCAAGTCAATGGTAAAGTGGATGATAAAACTTAGTAAGTTTGATATTCAATATCGCTACGTCTATCGATGAAGGCACAAGTTTTGGCTGACTTCATTGTCGAGTGTACCATATCTGACAATAATCTTGAGGATGAATCCAATGATAAAATAAAGCCAGTCAAAATTTCAAACTTGACTTAATATCGGTGTAGGTGTTACATATTGATAGAGCATCTAATGCACAGGATAGTGGAGCCAGTCTTATCCTCATCAATTCTGAAGGGATTATAACTGAATATATTCTTCGATTTAATTTCAAAGCTTCAAATAACCAAACCGATTATGAAGCTCACTTAGTCGGCTTGGATTGTCAAAGAACTTGACATTGACAATCTGAAGTTTTCACCAACTCACAGTTGATTATCAGATAAGTTAAGGATGAGTTTGAAGTTCGAGACCCATTATGATAAAGTATCTTCAGAAAATAAAAAATCTTATATCAACTCTAAAATATTTTAAGATTCTCATATTCCAAGAACAGAAAATGCTCAAGCTGACACTCTTTTCCGACTTACAACTACCTCATTTAACTTGCTGGATCGGACATTCATCGAATGTCTTGAACAGTCGAATATTGATAAAGTCGAAGAAGTGCTATAAGTCAATGATGAACCAAGCTGGATGGATCCGATCATCCAGTACTTGATTGATGAAACTCTACCTACATATTCTTTAGAAGCCAAACGACTCAGATGGATGGCTTCGTAATATATTTTGATGAATGACCAACTTTATAAAAGATCATTCTCTCTTCCCTTACTGAAGTATTTGAGACCAGCAGATGCGACTATGTACTTCAAAAAATTCACGAAGGGATTTGTGAAAATCACTTAAGGAGTAAATCTTTGACTTATAAAGTTTTACGATAAGGATATTATTGGCCTACCATGAAAAAAGATGCAGCTGAACTCGTCCGAAGATTTAAACCATATCAAAAAATATAAATATACAACATCAACCAGTCAATCAGCTGACATCGATTGTTGCACCATGGCCCTTCGCATAATGGAGAATCAACATACTCAGTCATTTTCTTCGACATCTGGTCAAAAAAATTTATAGTGATTGCCATTGATTACTTCACCAAATAGATGGAAGTCGAACCTTTGACATAAATTACTGAAAGTAAGATAAAAAATTTTATTTAGAATCGATCATATGCAGATTCGATCTACCACACACCATCATTACTGATAATGGCCGACAATTCGACAATCAAAATTTTAAAGAGTTCTGTGTGAAATTTTACATTATGCACAAACTCATATCAGTCGGTCATCCATAATGGAACAGTGAGATAGAGATAACCAACCGAACAATTCTACATGATTTTAAGACCAGATTGAATGAAGCTAAAAACTTCTGGATAGAAAAACTATATCCGATCTTGTAGGCATATCAGACAACCCCTCGCATATCGACGAGAGAATCGACATTCAACCTGGCTTATGGAATAGAGACGATGATTCTACTTGAGATTAGATTGCCATTAGCAAGGGCAAACAGTATAATGAGCTGAGCAATTCAGAATGTTAGAGGGCCAATCTGGACTTACTTCCAAAAGTCTGACAGCAAGCTCAAGTTCGAATGACAGCATATCGATAAAGAATAGTCCGATATTACAATACAAAAATTAAGCCGAAGGTCTTCCTTCCATAAGATCTGGTCCTAAGAAAGGCAGAAGTTTCAAAGCCTCTGGACTAAAAAAATTGTTTCCAAATTGGGAAGGATCCTACAGAATAATCAAGATGCTTCAATCGGATGCATATCGGCTAGAAATCTTGATGGAACAATTATACCTCGGATTTTGAATGCCGATAATTTGAAGATGTATTATCAATAAAGTTGTTCACATGCACAATGTTCAGAATAAAATATTGAAATTCAGAGTCTTGAAAGCTTCGATCAACTATATCTACAAAATGATATTAGACTGATAAATAATCAGTCAATTTATTAACTAATATCTTGATTTTTCACTATAAAATTGACATACCGACTATATCTCGATTTTTCACTGTAAAAACTGACATACCGACTATTTTTTGATTTTTATTGTAAAAACGACTCTAGTCAAACAACTACTTATGCCGACTTAGTTTTAACTAAGCAGAATATTATGTCGATTCGATTCTGATGAATCGAAAATACATCGAGTAGACTACGATCAGTCGAAGGATATTCGACTTACCACCGTCTATCAAATATCTAGACATACCGATTTGGCTATGGTCAATCGAAGAATATTCGACTTATCATCGTCTATCCAAATATCTAAAAGATAAAGTATGTCGATCGTACTCAACTAACAGACAAACTCTACTATAGTTATTATTGAACATCTGATTCACTGATGGGTAATCGATTGTCCGACTAAGGTTCTACAACACCAAAAGTACAAGGAGAAAATATCAAGAAGAATTTGTACTTAAAAATTTTCCTTTTCATTCATTAAAGAGAAGGTTACAAAAATTTGACCAAAGTCCGATCACAAAATTTTTTTGATTACAAAAAGAAAAAGGAAAAGTGTTACACCGATCACTAATAGGTTTCTTTATCTCCCTACTTCGGTACAGCTTCGATAGTTGGAGTAGGTCTTGGTGCAGTCGGTGCATCTTCCTCTGTCGGTGCGATGCCCTCTTTAGCAGCTTTTTCTCCCGAACTAAGAGGAACGATGCTGCTCAAGTCCAGTCTGGATATAATTTTTTGACCGCATCTCGATCGTTCTCATATTCGATGTAGTAGGAGGTGAATCCACCCTCGAGAATCTCTTCCTTGAATTCTTTTGAATTCTTGAAGTTCTCGACAGCCTGACTCAAGGGTCCTTCACTGACTCAACTTCAGCCTTTGCGGAGGTCGACTCAGCATCAATCAGTGCCAGCCTCTCCAAGGTGGCTCGATGCCCTCCGTGCTCCGCTTCCAGCTCTTCAATACATCCATCCCTTTTTCTCCAGAGTCGATGGATGGAGTGCTTCTTACTCCTGATCCGAGATTTGAGAGATGTGATGTTTTGATGAACTGACTCAAGCTCAGCTTTAGAGGACTGAAGGTCGGCTGTCAGATGAAAATTTTCTTCTTGAAGCTTCATCTCCCATTCAGTTGCCACTGAAGTTGTTCCACGACGGCAGTCTTCTCAGCATTGGCGGCCGTCGGCTTGTCTATCCAAGACTGACGAAAGTCGGCGATCTTCCAAAATCTGCTCTCTAGAGCATGCATATCGTGCGCCCACTAAAAATAAAAGACAAGTCAAGTCAGATATATAAAAAAAAAGAGGAGAATGTCAAAAAATTACCTCAAGTATCATCAGATAAAAGAAAGAAAATATCTCGAACATCGTCCAATTCTTCCTATTCTCCCTATCAGTCGGGAGAAGTACAGCTTCGATGAGTCGTCTGGTCAATAGTGGATTGGCTAGAACCGACTCACCAGTAGAAATTCATATGTCGAAGAAGATAGGAAGGCTCGCAGATGACCCATCATCGGTAAAGATTGCAGGTGCCTTCCCCCGTCTCCAATCGATGATCGCGCACTTGAAACCACCGAGAAATCAATGCTTAACTGCGCCCGAGACCATTTTGCTGGAGGAACAGCTGGCACAGCCACCGACTACTCCAGTTCGACTACGACTTTCGCTCCAATCCGAACCCCTACTGATGGAGCCACCGATGGTTCTACAGCACTCCTTTATCTCTCGCCATCCCAGCTTCAACAGATGGTGCCTCAGTCGGAAGAAGCATTGTTGGAACCGACAACACTAAAACCGGCTCAGAGATTGGTTCCGACGGAATGTCGAATTTTCTTGCTGATACCAATGGAGTATCAATTTGACTCCTTCTCGACGGTCGGAAAGATCCAGCATCAGTCGCTGCCTCTTCTTGGCAGCATGCAAGCGAATGTTAGCAACCGACACTCGTGCCCTTGTCTGCATAGCGCAATCAAAAAAAAGGATCAGTATAAAACTCAAAGTAGACAAAAGAAAAAGTAAATTACCGACTATGTTATACCTAAAGAAGTTATCGAACTAAGTCGACATCGTAGAGAGCCTGTTCGATCATCAGCTCTCGCTGCGGTGGAACTTTCATATCCTTTAGTCAGAGAAAGTCTTTCTGATCAGTGGCATCCATCCGACTATTCTCGTTAGGGCAGTTCTCGGATCGCCCCAGCATGAAGGAAAGTCCAAGAGGAAGAAGAAGAAGCGAAGAAAAATTGATTCTTCCATCATAAATAGATATGGAAGACGAAGATGAAAGAAAGGTATTTTCTCAGGTTGAAGAACCACCAACCCTTGGCCTTGGAATGAGGATGGACAAAAAAAGATCGAAAGAGAGAAGGATGAGGATCAATCAGGATAAGCTGACATAACAAAGCAAAATTGATGATCAGTCGATAGAGTTCAGAGCTAGCTGAGCAGGACAGAGACCATACTAATCAAGAAGATTCCGGACGAACTCCGAAATCGAAAATCAAAGACCGGCCGAAGGTCCTCGATATAAAATGCGACTTGGCCCGGAGGAGGAGAGTTCACCCGATCGTCCGGACTAGGAGCAAAAAGCTGATACTGCTATGAGATATGGTATATTCCCGAAGTCGCTCAACATTGGATCCGGATAAGAAAGAAACTTTCATTTTCGAACTCGAAGGAGAATCATCGGTCGGATTCTCCGACCGACTATCTCGAGAAAATGAAACCTTCTTACTTACTATTGAAAATGGAAACCCTAGAGGAAGAAAACCCAAAAAGAAGGAAAATCTTAAAAGAGGAAGGAGAACTCGACCTAGAGCCAAAGGTGATGTGAGGAACAAAACTCAGAAGCACCTAATACAGGGGCAGCAGAACCTTCTTTTGTAGAGGAAAGCGACAAATTTTAAAGTAAAATTCAGATAAAAGTGACTTATATATATATGACCCCTCAATGGTCTGGATGAAATTAGTCAAATCAGGATCTCCTCAGATGTCGACACGTGATGACATCAAGATCGATCATTGATTGGACGGTTCGACGCATCTGCTCTCAGATCACGTCACCTCACCATTACCCGTGTGAACAGCTCAGAGCTAATGATGTTTGGACATGTGGCCAAGATCTACTCAAATCATCCAGATTCTCTAGACGTCGAATTATCTTCCCGAAATGATATCCCAATGATATCTCGCAGATATCGAAATAACAAAATAGCTGAAAACCTCTCGTATTTCAAAAATCATTAATGCCAACAGCCGAAAAGAGCTCGAAGCAGCATATGACGTGATAACTCCCTTCATCCAACGTGACAGATTACGTGACAATATGCACATCAGGCCACTTTGAACTTGGGAGTGGAGGGCAACTGTTGGGATAATTCAATCGATCTCCGATTCCAACTCTAGATCGACTTCATAAGCATAGTATGCCGACTCACAATTAGTTGACCGACCAACAGTCGGCTATTCTTAGCCATCAATGGACTACCATGATAATTCAGTTAATTACGACTGATAACCATCGGCATATCAGAGTTACCGACCGATGCTTATTGGATCTCCATGACTACCGACATATAGTCGGCTTATCTTCCATGATCACATAATGCCGGAATGTGTGGAACCTACATGTCTAATCATTATAAATGATTATCAACTACGTGTTACGATCATTAGTGGGCATAAACAGCCCATTAATTCTATGATTATGGCCCAATAATTGGGATAATTATCCTTTAGTACCATAAAAAGTGGGACCACGTGCTCGATGGTTAATCTGAATCACCTATAAAAAGAGGTAAATAACAGTATTGGTAAGGCAATTTTGGGCTGAGATTCTACTATTCAAAATTCTTATCTGTTGTTCATCAATTTCCGCTGACTTAAACATTGGAGGGTCTCTGTCGGACACAATTCGATCAATATGGACTTATTTTGCAGGTGCTCTTCTCCGACGACGGACATAACAGGAGATTGATCGCAACAACCGTTAATAGTCTTCGAAACTATCTTTTTATTGAATAAATATTTTAGAAGATTTGTTTTTATTATAACTTTATGAGTTTGAATTATTATGAATATGTATAAGTAAAAAGCCATGCCTTGCATATCTTATGGGGTTAAACCCTAAGATTTTGCAGCTATTTGTTGCATACCAAGCTCAGGCCATTGGGTTGATACATGACAGATGCAGTCTTTAGATTTTTTTAGCTGCTTACTATTATAAGGAAGGAAATCAGTCGGCAAAAAGATTAGCTAGGCTGATAGTTAATGTGGATTTTTATTTATTTATTTGTTGCTTTCTGAAATAAGTACTATAACTTCAGCTGATATAATAAGTTAAACAAATTATTTATTTATTAAATATATTAATAAATTATATATATTAATAAATTAATAAGTTAAGTGGATTGTTTATTTCTTAAACAGATTAAGCCGATCGGATTGGATTGCTTGTTTATCAAGTATAGCATGTTCAGTTTTCAAATCTTATCTTCTTTTTTTTTAATACAACAAGGTGCAAAGTCTCATTAAAATATAATTAAAAAGATAATACAAGATCTTAAATATACTATGGAGGTATTTGGTTAGCAATCGAAATCAAAATCGAAATAATAATCGGAATGAAATCGGAATGATCAAATCTATTGAGTATTTAGTTCAGAATCAGAATGAAAATTTAAATTCTTAATAAAAAATAAAATTACATTTTATGTAAAACAAACTGTTCTCATTCCATCTCGAAATCAGAATAAAATGATTGCAATAAAAATCATTCATTTCTATTCTCATTCTAAATCTCAACTCTCTCAATCAAATATCTCTTACATTCAAATCTCATCATGTTTGATAAATATGTCAGGTTTAGCTTTAAAATTTTTGGAACCGTCCCATATATCATTCAATGGGATCCAATTGCCACCCTCATGTAACGTAGGGTTGCTAATAAAATAAGATTAAAACAAAGTAATTAATAAAAATAATATGTTGATAATGAAATTTCAAAATGCTAGGAAAGAAAATTGAATCAACAATAAATATAATATATTTAAAACTTAAAATAAGTCCAGTAAAAATTTCAGTTTCACCCGATAGTTTTTGGACCCAAATTCCAGACCGCTGGGACAATATAGTAGGGTCGTGAAAGATCGTTTAAACTCGTCGGACCAAAAGTCAAATACCACGTCCGCACCCTCTTCTACACGCGTGCATCACGCAAGTCAGACTCCCATGCCATGCATCGATCGCGTCGTCGACCCAAAGCCCTTCGAAATTTCCGCTGCGGAATCCCCACCGCCCAACCAAACTCCAGAATAACGACTCCGTTACTCTGCCACCCAGGAGTAACTGATCTTGGATTTACATCCCCTATCAGTACGCCGCTTGTCGTTGCTCATAGTCATATGCAAGGGTAACGGGCCCCATATTCTGTTCCTGCGAGACATTAAAACCCACGATCTGGCCAATTCTACTCAGCCTAACTAGTGTTTTTTTTTTTTTTTTTTCAAATGACTTCTGGCCGTTCGTTTCCAATCCAACGTCTCAAGAGTTCCTTCAGATGTCAGCTGCCGCGTAAGCGTAGAACGTTGAGGTCTATCTAACGAACGATGGTGATTGATGCTTCCGCTCAAATATCAGCTTTCTCACTCACAAAAGTGTTCTATCCGAACAGCTGCATCTGCCGTTCATCCGAAAGCCAATGACATCATCCAGCCGTCCGTATTGTATGGACCGTGTTGTGCGGTCGTTTCAAAGCTTCCTTTTAGGTGGACTGGAGAAATGGACTGACCGAAAATATCTGTTGTGACCAAAAAATTTTCTGCCGTTAGATTCTAAATGGACCGAGAGGATTTCGGTGGATGACGAGGCGCTCATCCGTCCTCGATTTCCTATTGGTCACCGACTCACCAGGACGGGAACCGGAACTTCCCGGTCTCCAACCGGTCTCCAGCGAGCGAAACGGCGATCCGCTCGAAAGGTACAGGGGATCGCGAAACCGGCCGATTAAGTAAAGGGTATACAGCTCACCATTTATAAATTGCTCTAAAAGGCCTTCCTAGAAGGCCACGTAATCTCCCACCTTCCCCTCCGCATTCTTCTCCATTCGAAGCCGCTCTCTCTTTGCCTCTGTAGCTCTCTCTCTCTCTCTCTCTAGGGTTTCGTCGTTCTCCGTCTCTCGGTCTCCTCTCTTTCTCTCGTTTTTTTTTTTTTTTTGCCGGGGTTTTATTGGATTTCCGGCGATCAGATCAGTATCGGAAGGGCCTCCGATCTTATCCGGCTGAATTTTTCGTTGATTTGAGCGATCCGTCCGCGTCGGTGGTAAATTCTCACCGGCGACGATGTTCCTTATAGATTGGTTCTATGGCGTCCTAGCCTCGTTGGGACTCTGGCAGAAAGAGGCCAAGATCTTGTTCCTGGGCCTCGATAACGCTGGAAAGACGACGCTACTCCACATGCTCAAGGACGAGGTTCTCTGACAATTTCTATTTTTATTTTTCTTGCTTTCTTCCTGATTTGTTTTGATCCGATGGTTATTTTTAGTGCTTGCAGACATTATCAGTTTTTCAGATTATTTACTTTTTTTGGATTTTTTTTTTTGGGAAAATTTTCTTGGATGCTGGTATGAGTAGAGATTGGTTCAGCATCAGCCGACCCAGTATCCGACGTCAGAGGAGCTGAGCATTGGGAAGATCAAGTTCAAGGCTTTCGATCTTGGCGGCCATCAGATCGCACGCCGTGTCTGGAAGGATTACTATGCCAAGGTTTGTTTCTCTTCTTAAGCTTACCTCAAGTATGTTTCTCTCAGGCTTATTTACGTTTTATTTTCCGCTGAGTTACGCGATCCATGTTTTGACTTGTCTGAAGATTGGTGTTGTTATTTTTTGGATTTCTACTTTTTGCGACGATTCCTATAGATTTGTTTTCTTTAATATTGACGATTATTAGTTAAAAACAATCTTTTTGTGCACGGGTTCTTTAAGAATAACCAACGCCATTTTTATTATTTCCCAAATTCTCGCTGATAGAGGGCTGCGACGTTAGTTTGGGCACTAGTTTCTTGTGAGCTTTTTCATATATACATAGTACAAAGTTCCCTTTACCAATCTGACTGGTTGCTAGAGGAAATTGTATACAAAGATGGCAACTTGAAGTGTTTGTGGTTCTTTAAATGTTCTTATTCTTTACATATTCGGTATATAAATGGTATATAAACATGAAAATTGGCTATTTCTGTTACTGTTCTCCTCTGAAAAGACATATTTTCTTTTGTTCCCAAAGACGCAACTGCATTAAACTTCTTAGTCGACATGTCTGACTTGTATGCAGCTGCTAAAAGTCAAGCCTTTTTGTTTAGCTACACCAAATTATCATACTCTGTTTTTGCTGGTACTCAATAGGCTACAGACTATTCCTGTTTGGAAGTTAGAAGCATGCGTGTGGTTTCTGGCGTATGTATTTGTTAAATATTTGGATGACTGAATGTAGTTATGCAATAGGTTATACCACTCAATTAGTTTTGTTTTAAAGTCATTCTTTTCCTCATCATATGCTTATCTGATCCTATAGTTTCCCCCCCATTTTGCTTTTCTTGTGTCAACGCCTCCTGCAGAAATTCATTTGAATTGAGTTATCACTTAAAATTTGACCAACCTCGTGGCATTGCAGTCACTTGTTCCCAGGCCTTATAGCTTTGAAGCAGGCAAAATTTAAGTTGCAACTCTGGCAGACCATTCTTGTTTTATTCTGAAGAATTAAGTGGGCTAGACATTTGCCAACAGTGCACAATAGTTGTTTACTGACTGTCCTAATAAGCAAAGCAAAATTTCATTGATATGGTAAGCTTTGCTTTTTTGTCATGCTGAAGACTTGAGCGAAGCATTCACGTATATATATCTCTAACTTCTGCTGATTTTATTTTTGTTTGCATTGTTCTAAATCAATGCTCCATTTTCTCCAAAGTAGGAATTAAAATATATTTCTCAATCTTAAAAGATAATGTAAAATCTGAACGAAAAGCCTTATCAAATTGTGTTTTTGTCGTGTTGACCAACTTTACTATTTTTTCCAATTCAAGGCTAAATCCTTCAAAATTGGAAATGTTTATCTATTATATTTCATTGTATTTTCCAATTTTGATTTCATCTCTCCCATCAATTTTCTTGCTCCTTTGAGATCCTTGACTATGTGTACCCATATAATGATGCTCATCAATGCTGTGCCAACTTCTTAGAAGCCTGGAGGTTGGGGGAGAATGACATTGATGGAGCAAGGGATAAGTCCTATGCTACTCTCAATCTAAACTAACACAAGGATAAGTCCTAGCCGCTTGCATTTTAAAGTGACACAAGGAATGTCAGCAAGGGTGTAATTTGATTATATGTTCATGTCCACTTGCCACAATGTTAGTGTTGATTCATTTTATATAGATTATATTGATGGGATTTGATGCTTGGATAGAATATGTATGTGCCTCTCCATATCATCCATCCTTTTGCGAAATCCTCTTCTACCCATCCTATTTTTATGTAGAATATATATGATATTGATAGTATTTGTTTGGGTATGGTAATCTTCCATGAAGATATTCATTCGTTTGTTTCTTCATTTTAAAAGTGCTCAACTTCCATTTCTCTTCTTGTTGGGGCACATCTAACCTATGGAGGCATTTCTAAGCTGTCAGGATGCATTAATCTCTTCTCTTCGACGAGCTTAAGGTTATCTTCCAATATGTCTTTATGTCTATACTAGTTACTTAGAGATGAACGCATATTTATGTATTGGGCCTTAGTATAGACAGTGTAATGAAAAGCTAGCTTTTTATTATCACTAACATTTCTATCTAAAATTTTATAGGCAAGGAATTTTATACTAATTTACAGGTGGCAGACATCTAGTTTGTAGTCAAAGTTTGCAATTCTTGATTTCATACTGTGATTTATACTGCTGGGTAATATTATGAAGTAACACTGATCACTTAGCATTATCATGCATGTTGCTCATCTCCTGGGGTTTCTGTTGAATATTTCCTGGTGTTATCCCTAACTTTATCCTTCATAATCCCTCATCAATTATTTGTTCTCTGTTATTTTTGATGCACTTCCTTTATGCTTATGGACCTTGATGCCCAGCCTTCTTCTCCATACAGCATGGTTAGCTTTAGAATTTTTTAAATAATCATTGTCACAAGATGTAGGAAATTCAATTGCTGCATAACACTGTGACGTGCATTTCTATTTCATGCATTCTTTGGAGAAATTTGCACTCATCTCTAGCTGTTCCTATAGTGGATTGAGGGGGGTCTTTTTGTGAGGAACCTCTTGTTCATGGTGTTAAGTGCACCTTTAGCTTCATATATTTTTTAGAGTTTGTACTTGATGTACTTTGTATTGATTTGAGTACTTTATTCAGGGAATGTTTTTCCATTGTGCTAATATAATGTTTTCTTTTCTAAGTCTATTACATAGAAAAATCTTCAAGGAGCTTGAACCAAAGAGAATACTGGTAGATGTCATCATTTGGGTTTCATCAGTTATTTTGCTCATAAAAAATAAAGGAAAGCTTAGCTTTTAAATTTTACCATGCCCAAGACTGATTGTCACAAAGGGTGTAAATGAGCTGAGATTGAGCCATCTCATTAGATGTTCAGCATAACTCTAACCGATCAGGAGCAGCTTCTTTAAGAGATCTAGTGAGAGCTTGAAGTCCGTCTAGGCTCTGCAAGCGTGCGTGCATACATATGTAGAGAGAGAGAGAGAGAGAGAGCTTTGGCTACTTTCTGCTGTTGTATTTCAATGTTATGGTTGAAAGATCTGACCCACACACACACACACATCTATCTATCCATATATATATATATGTATAGAGAGAGAGAGAGAGAGAGAGAGAGAGAGAGAGAGGGCGATTCTTTACATGTAAAACATAATAATACATAAATAGATAAAATAACAAAAATACCATATAATACATATTGATGAATGATTTATTCATGTTTCAAGCTTAATTGTGCTGAGCTAAAGCAACCTAGGCATGGTTCTAGCTTGGTTTGCTTCCTAATCAAGTGAAGCGAATTTTGAGCTGATCTTGAGGTTCCTATAAACAGCTTGCTCGTTCAACAGTCCTCTCTACAAGCCTAAAGTGAGCCTGCTAAGCTGAAGGTCTACTGCGATGATGGGTTCCCTAATATCTCCAAAATTGGGTGTTCCAATTATAATTGCTTTGACGTGAGCACTTATCATGATCGTCCAAAGACGGTCTATAGACCTTCTTTCCATATAACCAGAAAATAAGTTTTCTTGGTACTTTATATAGACTTTTTCTAATCAATAAAAATCATTTTTGGTGATTTTGCTCTTGCTTATATTCTCTCCCATCAATTATTTGAATAATGTAAATTACATGTTTGAAGATGAATATCCATTTTGCGGAGTCGGATGACTTGTTCTGTCACCCTCAATATTGAGTGTTTTCATTCATTATATTAAAAAATATGGTGCATAATTACATATTAGGTCCTATAGAATCAAGTTGGAGAGGAAGATTTGTCGGATCTGTCCTCTAAGGAGCGTTAGTAGTTTATTTATTGTTGTGTCACAGCTTTGGCTATTTCTGTTCTGAATTTGAGCTTTGGAATGACATTGCAGAAGTAAGCATAATAACAAATCTTGACTTCAGCAGCAGGAAACATCGCTCCAGGGCATTGTATCCACCATGGAAACTCGTAGCAAACTCTCTATTGTGCCCGCTTCCTAAGTTTTTCCTGCTCTCTCTCTCTCTCTCTCTCTCTCTCTCTAATATCATAAAAGGTTCAAGGGATGCACTTCTCTGAACCTGCACCCAGTATTGCTCTTGCACCTGCTCCCACTTTGGGCAACTAGGGCCTGGAACCATGATGCGATGATATTTGTGTACTGTAAAGGCTAAATTAAGCATTGTAATCAAAAATTCTGTGAAGCAACCAACAATAGAGTGATTACTTTAAATGTTCATAAAAAGTTAAATATAGAAACGAATTGCATGATGGGTATATCATAGAATCCATGGATGTCTACAATATATGCTCATTGTAAACCTATCAAATAATGTTTGAACAAATGTGTAGCACATGGTTTGCCATATCATCCTGTACCACCCCATATCATCCAGTTGGAGTATACGGTATTATATTAGTATAAAATTGATACATTATATCGTGCTGTATCAATCTGTGGTATGCTGTCTCATATCATATCAAACTGCATATTGATATTGTGGTAGGATGGTAGAGGTGCGAGATCTGGTATTGAGACCGCAAATCTTAGCATGCTTGTGCTATTATATATTCAGAGTTACGGGATGATTCATACTTCAGCCTTGACATTTGGTTTCTCATTTACATGGTCCCACTTGCTACTTATTTTTGGTCAAATGATCTTTCATGGCTATTGCACAGGTCAAACTTCTTATTTGATGATGCCGTGGGATCTTTTTTTTGTGCGGACAGTGATCATTCCATCTGCATTATTTTGTTGGCAGGTGGATGCGGTGGTTTACCTAGTGGATGCCTTTGACAAGGAGAGATTCGCAGAGTCGAAGAAGGAGCTGGATGCCCTCCTTTCAGATGACTCCCTGGTGAACGTGCCGTTCCTCATATTGGGTAACAAGATTGATATTCCATATGCGGCATCCGAGGACGAGCTTCGCTACCATCTAGGCCTGAGCAACTTCACCACTGGCAAGGGTAAGGTGAATCTGGCGGACTCTAACGTCCGCCCCCTTGAGGTCTTCATGTGCAGCATTGTTCGTAAGATGGGCTACGGTGATGGCTTCAAGTGGCTCTCCCAGTACATCAAGTAGACACTGAACAAAGCCTGACAGCATTGTCTGCCATGATATTTCTTAGTCAGCTTATGATTGAAACTGTTTCTTTTTTTAGCCTTTCTGCTTTCCATTGGGTCGTTGAACCAGCAGTCGTGACGGTGTATTTAAATGGATTGTCAAAACAGTGTAAAGTGTCATGTAATGTTATATCTGCTGATGAGTCAAGTTGCTCATTCATGTTTTTTTCCTTCCACGGATACTTTTTTTTTTTTTAATTTTTTTGGGGGGTAAAGTCTACGGAGACAGTTTTGATGGACTTTGCATGATTCAAGGCTTCGATCTCCTTGTTTTCCTGTATTTTGCCTTCCTACATTTTATACCTCAAGTTGTTCCACTTTCCCGTTGGTGTGACTTCGACGTTCATATTGTTTTTCGCTGAGATTTGTTAGTAAATCGCACTGATCATGGAATACCGTACTGTCTCGCCTCAGCTGGTACAGGATGTATCATATTATATCGGTTTTGTGCCGGCATATTATTTCGGAGCGTATCGATATTATCGGAGCGTACCAAATCACGCACAGATATTATAACAAGATTTTATCGGTACGGATGAGATTTGGATACGGTGAACTTAGATAGTGATAGGTATTAAATCTACTGTCAAAATTATGAGCGATGCATCATCATATAAAAGCGTAAAATATAATTATCAAAATCAAACTTATATCGAAAACTATTTGATCAAGAATTAGGATCATCAATCTTAACATATATTAAGAAAATATTAAATATTTAAAATATTAAAAATATACATAATATAAATTATTAAAATTTTTTATATTAAATATAATTATTATCTTTTAATTTTATGGTATAAATTAAAAGAATCATGATAGATCATTTAAAAAATTTAAAATATATATGGGTATAAAAATATATTAAAATTATTAATATTTTAAAATATTTTAAATAAAAAATAAATAAATAAAATTATTATTATTATTATATTTTTATCAAGAAGAAGAGGATTATTTTTTTTGAAAATAATTAATTATTAGATTATAAAATATTATAATCTATTTAAGATCATATTTTATAATGTGAATAAATTTTGAATACTAAAAGTTAATGTTGCTACGAACATGTAATAATCTAAAAGAAATTGTAGAAAATATATGAATTGAGTGTATCTTCAAATTTAAAAAAAAAAATAGATAGCATGGTTAAAAATAAAGTTAATATAAAAATTGAGATCTACCTATGATAGTATTATGGATATAACTTCGACACTAGATCTAAAGATACGAGCGGATCATAGCCGACTCATGCATTATCTATCGATCCATGCATCGATCGCTGGCCATCATGTCGGCTACCAACTCATGCACGGATTTTTATTTCCTCATTTGTACCTAAGATCATGGGCTGTCAACCCATTCTTTAGTTGTTGACCCCCACATCGGTGTAACTTAGGCATCCATCGTAGCTCTTGTTATTCAGAGACGTAATAGCAGACCACCAAAGTACATCCCTCCCACTCTCTACTTTGATCGCCATACCTGGGAAGGTTGGCAAAAAATCCTCCGCACAATCCTCTTAAATCAAGCCTTTAAGGAAATCGACTAATCATAATGTCAACAAAGAGCCTCCGTATGGCCCTTTTAAATCAAGCCATTAAAGAAAGTGGCTTGCCATGTACAGAAAGGGGTTATGTCAACCATCAAATCTTGGATACTCAAGTCATAACCATTAAGAAAAACAGTCGACCATACACGGGATAAGGTCACATTAATCGTCGATTCCCAGAGACTCCGGCTCGAGTCATCAATAAAGATGGCAGCCACGTGACGAGCAAGGTGCAACCACCCATTGAATTTACATAAATCAAAGTAAAAATATCAAGGATTTGCTCCATGAAAGCAGAATGGCCTCCGACAATCTTTTTCTCCCATAGCTCCCATCTTTATAAATAGAGATAAGCAGGAGATCCCAGAGGTAATTAACTCTCACGCACGCTCTTCTCTATCTGTTCCGAATTACTGACTTAAGCGTCGAAGAGTCTCTATCGGAACCTCATCCAATCAGAGACTTCTCTGACAGGTCCGATCACCGTCATCTTCATCAGACTCCACCTCACTCCAGCACCGTTGGTTAAAATTGGAAATCTACGGTAATAGATAATATTTTAATTTTTTTATGATTATTTTTATTAATCTTATATGTTTCAAAAAAAAATATCTTTCTTCAAGTAGAAGAGACATTTTATTTAAATTATGTAAAAAATAAATTTTTATAATATAATAAAGACTGCGTAACTTAGTTTGTGGTTTGTTAATAAAAAAATGATGTAAATCTTATTTTTATTTTATTTTATTTTATTTTAAATTTTCTTAAGAAATTTTCATTGAGGGGCCGAGGGAATGACTTCGTACTCTCTGATGAGATCACCATCCATCATTTCAGATCTTTGTTGAAATCATCCAATATTCTTTTCTTTTAAATTGTTATGCGCATTTTACATGTGTAATACCGGTGCACATCAAACAAAACTTGTTGGTTGTTGATAAATATAAGCCACACATTCTGCTCTTTCCTTGTGTCAGTCTGAAGCACTATCCGACATAAGAGACAACATGAGATCAAACGGGGACTAAGCGTGTCCAAGTAACCCTCTCTGCTGCATTAGAGTTTGGCCGACGGTTGACTACGGTCCCTCAGGACACAGGATCTGGCAAAATCATCTCCAAGCGTATATAGAATTTTCATGCTCAGGAAGTATGCCCACATTTATACACTCTAACTTGCATTTAGTTGTCCCTTCATTGTCGGCACCAAGAATAACGAGGAGGAGCTAGTTTGGCTTTTCTATCTCTAATTCTGATTTAGTACTAGCTAACTCTTTTTAACCAAAGTAAAATCCATAATCTCAAAAAGTTGGATCATGGAACAAAATATTTGGTTGAGATGTTCTTTTTATTAGATTTGATAATTTTTCAAGCTCTACGATGTAGCATCACTCTTTTAGAAAAACAATGCATCGAATGATCGAAATCAAATTTTATCAACTGAGCCTTAAAACGAATCAATCAAAATAATTTTTTTTTTCAAAAATTTTGATCAGACATGTCCTTCCATATAGAAAGAATTAAATAGAGCAGTTGAAAGCAAAGTCTGAATAAAAGCTGAGATTTATCTCTAATAAAATTTTAATTTTTTCATAATTATTTTCATTAGTCACATATATTTCAAGAAAACTGTATTTTTTTTAACTAAAAAATGAATTCAATCTAAATTGTGCAAGAATAGACCTTAATAATATAAATAAAAGCTATGTAACTCAGTTTGTAACTTATCGACGAAAGAAAGATTCAAATTTTACTTTCATTGATTTTTTTATTTTTTTAATTATTTAGATAAATTAAGTTACGGGGTTTAGAAAATTACTTCCTACCCTCTAATCAGATCACCCCTATCATAAAGAGAGAGGGAGTCGAGGAGAAAATATACAAATCTCTATGTGAATATATCTTTTTTTTTTTTAGTAAAAAAAAAATGTTTTCTTCCACGTTCAATCCATATGCATGTAAAAAATAGATATATAAATATAAATTATATTATAATATACTTCAGAAGAATATTGACCAATAAGAGTACAACCATTCATCCAATATTCCCTTCGTTTACATAATAGTCATATCCATTTTACACGTGTAATACTAATACACGTCAAACTCAGCTAGCCGGCTATCGATGAATGGAAGCCACGCTTTCTACCTTTTCCTCGCGTCAGTCCACTTCAGTCCGACGAGAGCTTATGACATACGCTATGTGCACCGCAAGGCCGTGCACACAGCCAATAGAATTTGGCGGTGCACCAGCGTGGCCGCTATTGGTCGCCTGAACGGCCACGTGGTGCACACTTTTTAGGCGAACGTGAGAGACAACACGAGATAAAATAGGAATTAGGCGCGTCGAAATAACCCACTGTGCTACATTAGAGTTTGGCCGACGGTTGCCCACGGTCCCGCACGGAGACAAGGGAGACGTCAGAGTCAGCTCTTCCACTTCGCAGCCAGCAGTGCAAAAACTTTTCCCCTCCGCGGTCTTACCACTAGGTTTCCACGCGCCATTCTCGCTGCCTCTTTCTTCTCCTTCCTCCTCATCCCTAGATATATACCCAGCTCCTCTACCAATTCCCAACCCGAGCTCTCGTCTTCACAGCTAAAGATTAGAGAGGAAAGATAGAGAGTAGAGGCTACTAGAGCACGGTCTTCGGAAATACCCATGGGCAACCACGCCTCGTGCATTCCGCGGAGCACCAGACCGCGCACGGCCAAGCTGGTGGACGCCGAGGGGAACCTCCGGAGCGTCGAGATTCCCGTCGGGGTGGCGGAGCTGATGCTGGAGGCCCCCGGTCACGTGGTGGCGCGTGGTGAGGAGATGGTGAGTACGCGACGCGTGTCCGGACTGCGGGCCGATGAGGAGCTGCGGCCCGGGGAGGTGTACCTGCTGCTTCCGGTGGAACGGGTCGGCTCCAGGCTTTCCGATCGGCAGATGGCGGTCGTGGTCGAGGCCGTCGAAGGTGGGAGGAGGAAGGGGAAGAAGAGCTGTGGGTCTGCGAACCGGGTGTTCCCGGAGGCAGCCGGTAGGGAGGAGGAGGAGGAGAAGGGGTTTTTGGAACGGGAGGTCACCGGATTTCCCGGTCAAAGGGTTGGCGGTTACCGGCCGTGGAGACCCGTGCTTGACACGATCCACGAATCCAATTAGGGTTTCCGTCTTGGGTTTTCTTGCTTCCACTGTTACAACATCACAATGCAAAACATTAGAGATTTTGTATTTTATTTTGCACTCTTTTTGCATTGCAAGTGTACATAAGATGCGAGCCCAAGTTATATTTCTTATTTTGTTAGAACAATGAGAGTTAACACGAGAAATTAGGAACATTGTTATCATATACTTATCCTTTTGTTTTCCTTTTTTTTTTTTTTTTTTTTTTGAGATTTTAACATCTTAGTCCTCCTTTCTCGGTACAATCCTAACATAGTCCATCTTTTAATAAAGACACACTTAAAATTAGGGATGGTAACGATAGGGTACCCACAAATTTTGCACCATCCATATCCGAATTCATTTAAAATCTAGCTATCCGAATCCATCCTAAATCTGATTATGAAATCAACTACAAATCCCAAACCCGTCCCATTTAGAATTAGTATAGCCGTCGGATATCCGAATCCACCCAATATAGAACATAAATTAAAAATTTTGCAGCCAAAGAAGAATCCCTTGGATCAAAGTTCCCCAAACCCTACAAAATTCATGCTTCTACCATGATTAAGCTCTCAAAACCTCCAGGGACCAACTCACACCGCCACAACTCCCACAAAATCCATATGCTCGAGCAAAAACCCTGGAATCTAAGAAATCTCTTTAATCTCTCTTACTCTTCGAAGAAAGAGAACAGAATGAAAAGAAAAAGAAGTGAAATGAAAAAAAAAAAACGATCAAACTATGTGGGAATGATCTTATCTTTCAATTTTTCTGCTTTTCCTTTGTTTTTCCTGATTTCCTTTGGTGTTCCCCTGATTTTTCCTCTATTTTTCTATCTTCAAGAGTCTCAATTGGGTGGGAGGGTTGGAACCCAAGAAATCTCATCCATCTCCCTCTAAGTGCTCTCCTTTCTCATGGATCTCCAAAGAAAGAGAATGAAATGGGAAAAAAAAGAAGGAAAAAGAAAAAGAATGATCAATCCATATGGGAAAGGTCTTACCTTTCGATTTTTTTCTCTTTTCGCTGATTTCTTTTGACATTTCCTTTGTTTTCCCTTTATTTTTTTAGTTTTTTCCATCCCCACAATCTCAATCGGGTGGGAGCCTTGGAGCAGTCGATAGAGAAGTCTGGACGTTGGGTTACTTGGATAGGCTAGGGTTTTATAAATTATAAGAGAGAATTGGACGCTGGGTTATTTGGGTAGGGCTAGAGTTTTATAAATTAGAAGCGGATTCGGGTAGCAGATATCCGAAGGTAAAATCTCAAAACCATCCCAAATCCAAATGGATTTTAATTTTAAATCTCAAATCTGCCCCAAACCCTATTAGGGTATACTAAATGAGTCCTATAAGGGTTTGAGATGGGTCGAATACCCAAAAAAGTCTGTCCGACTGCCATCCCTACTTAAAATCGAACGATAAAATGGTCACTATTATGGAATTAATGACTAATTTTCTTGATTCTTTAAAGTTAAACAAGGGTTATAACCTAGACTATGCTACTTTTATAATCCTAAATAAGGATGGTGGAGACATGGATCACCAAAAGCAACAAGTGTTGCTATAATAAAAAACCAAGAGTATTAGTTGAATCATTTATTAAATGTTAGGACTATCATCCCATCTATCAATATTAATATCTTAGTTGTCATTTTACTAGAGATGGACTATTTTGGTATTAGACTGATCAAGAGTAAGTAATCTGTTAAAATTCCTTCATCAATCAGGTGCAAAGGTAATTATCCATATCAATTCCTTTTAATTGCTGCAATTTGTAAGAATAGTCGAAGTTGCTGACCTATTTTGTTAGTAATTCCATGCAGCTATACCAAGGAGTTGAATTTGAATCTCAGCTTCACCAAGATTGGGGTGATTGGGAGGATTATAGATATTGGTGACAACCTAGCTCTCACAACGTAATTCAACATTCTAAGGCATAAAGTAAAATTCCTCAATCGATGACCTAAAAATTTATTAGGCTTGGATATATACAAAATCTATAAAACCCATAAGTTTATCGTGCGTTGACTTGGAATAGTGGTTTGCTTGACTCATCTTGATTTACCACTTTAAAAATACTAAATTATTTTAAATAAAAGTTATTTATTATTTTACTTTTTAGGACTATAATTTGATTTGAGCCAAGACAATAACTTGACATTCTAAGTCCAATAGCTTTTATGGTTGTTGCCATCCTAGGTTGCTTGTATTATATATTTATATATTACATTTTTAATAAAATTATTTTTATAATTATTATATATTTTATTTTTTAAATTCTTAAATATTTATTATATGTCAATGTATACTTATTCAATTTATTTATGATATCACAGGTTAATGCATCGATCCATGCTCCTTCTATGTTTTAATAATTGTCTTGCAATTTTCGGACACAACAGTTAGTAGCCCACTCAACCCCAGCCATAAAAAAGAATGAAAAAAGAAAAAAAATATTGAAAAGAAAAAAAATATATTCAATTTTTCAACATATATATGTAATGGCATAATTAAAAATATGTAGAAATTCCAATATTTTTGTTGTGATTCTCAAGGTAACATTTATCATGTCAAACCTTAAAGATCAAAGGCAGAATTCTATAATACATCACAAGTTTTAACCTATGAACAAGTGACAAATCAAAGGCTTGATTGTTCTTCTTTAAGATTTTTGAGAGAGATCTCTTGTTTTAAGAGCATCATCCTTGCATAGACTCATTCTTATTCTTCCATATGACAGTAAAACTTTGAATCTGTCAAGAAATTACTAGGATTTGGTCTTCGATATTAGTATGTAGATGGTGATAAAAGCATAATGGTAAACTAAGTGTAATTTGTTGTAAGTTAAAAAATTATTTGCTAGTTTCATCAATACATTTTTTTTTTCTCTTATTTGGCTTTTTCTTCTTAAAAATGTACAATTATGTGTTGCCCAAGCTTTGAAGATAGTTAAAATGCTGCAACCATGGATCAAAACAATACTGGGTCAAATTAACATATCTAAGGGACAACTGAATATATTCATCAGCAATTTGACAAAAATATGATTCGAACTACTTCAGTTTCAGCTCCATGCAATTTCAATTTTCTAAAGCCTGCTCGTTAGTTTTGGCCACGTAATTGACAGTTTAGCCTACCTATTTGCATATAAAAACTATTGTGCGTCTCTCTCTTAGCGAAGCTAACACTAGATTCTCCTGTAAAGCACTATCAAATTTGTTGGACGAGGCCCTGCACACGTAGACCAATTAGCCAATCTACAACTTGACATACCTTTCCCTTGCGATACTATGTTTGCAATTCTGAAGGAGTCTACAAATTGAAAGGAGTTGTTGGATCGGGAGAAGTTGTCAAACATGACTTTTTTTTTTTTTTTTTTTTTTTTTACATACCAAAGATCTTCTTCTCATTGGATTTTGGTATCCTCAAACTCCACTCCAGTAGTCATGCAATTCCCAGCTTCTCCTCATCCCACCAACCTCCAAAGCTCTCTACTTGCTTCCTCCCCTCACCTCTTTCCCACCTTTGTGAGTGACGTGTTTTCGATACCAAAAGCTTGCTTCCAATCTGGACCATGGTGAATTTTCTACACGCACAAGAGCATGCATATTGTGCCCTTCCTTTATTCTATACCCTCTAAAACACGGTGTCAAAAAATGGAAAAAGTCATGGCATCCAGAAGCCAAAGCTTGTTTTGTGGAGAATGTTCTAATTGGAATACAAGTCCAACCTTTGTACTCCACCGAGACAATTTGATAGGCTATTAATTGCCAATGTGCCATAGCATTGTTCTCAAAAAATAATAAACATGCAAATAGTCTTCCCATGCTCCAGCTTGGACTCCCTTAAAAACTCCTGGATGAAAGCATCTCAAAGTGCACCGTACTCACCAATCATCCGATGATCATTTAAGGATCTCAAGGATCAAATCCACCAAAACTGAATTAATACCCAGTAGGACGTCGTTCTCAGGCCACCTAAATTCCCAAGGCAAGCAGGACACGACGAAACCGCGGTCTCCGCCCGCTCCACTGCCTCAATTGTACGCCCCCGTGCTCCCAGGTCAGCCATGGGATACTCGTGGAAACCGATCACCGACTCCATTTGTTTCCACTTCCTCTCATCGTCTCCTCCACGATACAACAGCAAATATCACATTCCACCCACATCAACCTGACACGTACCCTATATTCGCACTACCACGATTTCCACAACTAATGAAAGGAGTAGTTTAGCGAACCCCTTCGCCTGCACCAATTCTTAAATCCGACCAACTGAAAAAAAAAAAAAAAAGAAAGAAAACAAAACAAAAATGAAGTCCGGTTCCGAGTGCGAGACACCAACAACCAGTCCATTCCACCAACTAGAAGCTGCCACGTAACCAAAACAAGCAGTCGTGCCCGGTCTGGCTAACTCTTGCGTCCTTGGCCGCATCTACTCGGGGAAATTTATGGTACGTTGAATGGTTCGGCTTACCTAAGACTGTTTCCCAACCAAACCCCTGAACGCGTTCAACTCACACCCTCGAGCACTCCAAATTTAAACGCCCAGCGGTGCTCACACGCTCAACAACCGCTTCCTATATTCCTCTCCATTGCACCACCTTGGCTTATCTTCCATTCCTTCTCCCATGGGAAACTTTGTTTCCTGCCGGACGGTGGATGCTGGTGGCGGGAAGGTCGTGCTCTTCGATGGCACGATCCATGAGTTCGACCGGCCGATCTCGGTGGCCGAGCTCATGCTCGAGCATCCGAGGCTGTTTGTGGTCGACATGCAATCGATCTCCGCCGGCGAGACCAAGGTGACTCCGTTGCCCGCCGACCACACGATGGACCCCGACAAGTGCTACCTGATGCTCCCCATGACAAGCAGAAGGTATCGGCCGAGGAGGCTCGAAGAATCCTGTCGCTGGCTCGGTCGGTGCTGCGGTCGCGGTCTTTGCCGTTTTGGGCGAAGAATCTTAGCCTGGTCCCTGGCATTTGCATGGCAGGTGTGGATGAGAAAGAAAAGGAGGTGCTGGGAGGGAGAAAAGATGATGGCTTGATGGAGAGAGAGGAGATGGGAGGGGCCGAATGGTCGCTGGAGGTCTTCGGGGCCGAGCGGGAGTTCCTTAGAAGGCAGTTTTCAAGCAAGGGGTGGAAGCCGAGTCTATGTACCATTGAGGAGAAGGCGTTGGAGAGGAAGGTGTCTCACTGGCTGTTCTGAGGAGAGGGAGGAGTTGACCCGTTATAGTTGTGGAGTCGGATGAAGGTTTTTCCTTCCCAGGTGTCAGTGGATCAGGGTTATGTATGCGCAATGAAGAAATGTAACCGGCTTTAGAGTAGTCTCAGGGATGTATATTTGGCTAGAGAGAGAAATGGTTCTTGCCTATTCTCTCTCTTTTAATGCTCATATCATGACCTAAGTTATAAATATTAGGAGTCAAAAATTTGCGGCCAGCCTAAATATTAGCTGGTAAATTTCTATGCAGGTTCTATATCACCATTAACAAAATACATATATATTAGTAAATTGTAGTAACAATAATAAACACTATGCAGGTGATGTACCTGTTAACATGGGCAGGTTGTGTTGCATCCACTTTCACTGTGCAATGGAGCAATGTGAATACCAATTGAACGGTATGGAGTAATTAAACCATAGAAAATTCTGTGAATCGTCTTGAAGTGTTTTCTTAGCATCTTGATTGCATCAGTCACAGGCAGACTGAAAGAAAATATCCATGGGTCGGAATGAAATTTCTACCAAGATAACTCCAAAAGTTGTAGGGGTATAACGATAAAATTCCGTACGATGGCTCAAAAAATAGGCTAAGCAAAACGTAAAGCGGTCAGCAGTTAGTAATAAGACATACAGACATGCATAAGAAAGGAGAGACTTGGAGAGGAAGAACGGTTACAGGAAAAAGGCAGCAAATCCCCAAAAATCTTTAGTAGAAATGTTGATAAAAATAGTCAGCGAAATCGTGAAAAAGATTAATAATAACCACACCATGGTAACTGACAAAAAGGAACGAACAAAACAATGTGCAGTGACAGGAAACGTTTTGATCTTGAAACAATGTCGCGCACTAGTTCCAGACTTCTATAGACTTATTTGACTATTATAGCATACATATAAGACAATAGATTCACAAACCGGCAGCATTCAGTGAATTTTCCAAGCTTCCAAGCTCCTTTCAATATGAGGACACAGACTTCGATCCAGGATTCTGGAGACAACGATACATGCATTCACATGCAACAATCTTGATGTAAACCCACCACTCTTTTCCGACCATCGTTAGGGAGCTTCTTCCATTCTGTTGCACATCTAAGTTTTTCATGCTCAACAACAGACAATACGTATACACAATTGTCAATAGTGGAACCAATGCAACATCTCTGTGGACTGTGATCCATGTTCTTGCATAAGAGCCTTAGATCCAGAATGGTACAAAATGTTGATTGAGAGTGGCAAAAGCATGCATGAGTATATTCACATTGTTATGCAAACAGATAGCCGTGGCTACAATTTAGTCACGGTCACTATGTTTGGGTGGCTTTGCTAATAATAACTGAGGCATATTCAGCAATGGTTACATCAGGCGACCGCTTTAGCTGAGCAAGATGAGGGAATAACTCAGAAGAGTGGAGAAAGCATCTGCAGATAGAATGATCACACATTTTACGTAAAGCAAATAGAACGATCTTAAGAGGCGACTCATTGAGAGCATCGCCTCTGGTCGGGCTCAATGCTGCAGTGGAATAGTTGCTAACCAGCTTTAATAAAGCCTGAGAAAAACACAAGGCCAAAGAGAGTGAGAGAAGCATGCTCAATATTGTAATAAGAAGATTAAAAGTATGAAATTGTTCGAGTGTATCATTATAACTGATATAGGTATTTTGCAGCCGAGCTGTCATGTTGTGGCCCCAGGGCAACCTAGAATTAGAGCACTATGACTAAGATGGTAATTATCCACAACACATGTCAACCAGATCAACTAAACTATGTGAAGGTTAGTAGATGACTATCATAAATGTCTTTAAGATGTCAAAAAAAAACTCAACACAATCAGGAAAAAAGAGCCACCACTATGGACGAACCTGCATGGCACCTTGGGAGATGACGTCTTCACAAAGAACACTAGAATTTCGCACAAGGTTACTGAGTGCACCAGCAGCATTGGCTTTGGTTTTATCTTCCTCAGCAGAGAGTAAAAGTTTTGTAAGCTGAGGTATGGATCTTCTGAGCTTTTCATATAGAACATCATTGTGGTATGCAGCATTTCCAACCTGGAAAAAAGCAGCCGTAAGCTAAATGTGACCAGATAACATTATAAGCATGTCCCTATTAAGAAACAAAGTTAATAATAAAAAACCAGAATAAAGCATCAATTCTTGAGTTAGCATGCAGTTAATGTTGCCAGTTAAACCAATCTTAAAGATTTTCTGAGGCATTTCTGTCTTCTCTATGTTTTACTTCCAATACACACAAGTTGTTTTTATTGGCACAAAAGCAATTCTGATAGAATCTTACAGCAAAACATGCAAATTTTCGAGTGCGTTTGTCAGCGTCAGAACATCTATCAATAAGGAGATCAATGATGCCATGCCTTGCCTGGCAAAAAAAAAAGAGAAAGAAAAAAGAAAGAAAAAAAAGAAACAGTATATCAACAGATGAGCATTATTTGTGAAAAAAATGTTTGCCAATAAGCAACAATCTACATAATAAATCTTACAAGTGAGATGTAAAAATAGGGACTGTGGCGGCACATATTTCCAATAGCACTGCAAGCTTTTGCACGGATATCAGCATCAGCATTGATTAGGAAATCTTTCAGAAACTCTAGCAAGCCTGCCTTGTCAATGGGTTCGTAAAAATCCTGCAACAATAAATCAAAACCCATTTTATTGATAGTGCAATATATATAAAGATTGTGAAAATCACCAGTGCCTTCTTATTTGTAGGCTTATGAGCATAAAATTAAACTCATTGCTTCTGGTAATTTTTTCGTTCTTTTATTTGTCAAAAATCTTTTATGACCCATGCCATATATAAGAAATTCAATAGCATTCGAGACTAGACAACTGAGACAAATGGTTAGAAATAACATTTCTCCCGACGGGCAACCATAAAAAGAGCTAAAGTTTGGACCTTTGACATTCGAGCAAGATCAGAAATTATCATTAGGAAGTCGAGAACAGCATCCTTTGGAACTGAACTGTCAAGCAGTTTTCTCACATTGTCTGGATTTAGAAGACCTTCTTTAAGAAGCTGCAAAGCAAGTGGACGGTAGCCCACCATTTTTGCAATGATAGCTACAGACCTTGCGATATCTTTCAAGTCAATATATTCTAGGCCCCTAAGAATGCATGCAGGGAATCCAACCTGAAAGTCAAACATCTGTTAGAAAAACAAATGTTGAAAACAGCAAGTGTAACAACAGTGAAAGCTTTGAGACCACCTCCACAAGAATTTGAACATACTGAGGCATATGTGCCTCAATTGCTCTTAACATTTCCGCATTATCCACTCCTATTCTCCCACCAGGTGACCCAACATTTAGAAGGAAACCGCTGTTGATGGATGCAGATGTTGATGGCATGTTGGGAGAGTTCTGTACTGCAACAAATGGAAATGCCAAAAGATCAACCACTGCATTTATTAGATCTCTAACTCCATTGTTTCCACCACCAAGCCCTCTCCAGCTTTTTATTGCCTTGAGGTGTGCATCAGACATCAAGTCAGTTATGAGCTTTACATGTTCTCTCCTAAACAAGATATCACGGAAAACACTGCTGCAGAGGCAATGACACAAGGAAAAAAGTGTCCACACTACACCCATTGGTGATAACCCAACATGAGACTTTGCTCTATCATTTCCATCTGAGGCATCTTTCGTAAGCCCATCAGCCAATAAATATATAAGAAGCTGAGGTATGCCATTTGAACATGCTTGTTCAATGGCTAGAGGTCCCCCCCACATTAGCCTTGTTTGTAACAACCCAACACACCCGTCCCTGAGGCCATGCCAATTTGACATCACCCCATTATAATTTGCTCGTGCTTCGCTGTCACTTGATAACCAAAGTTTGAGGGTGGTACGCAATGTTGCCATGGGAGGAAATAAAGCCAGAGCTGTTTCAGAAATACAAGACTTTGAATGTCCCCCATTTTCAAGGGATAAAAGAAATGACAGTGCCAGCATAGCTGATGCATTGTGTGGTTGAATGGAGTTTGTCACATTATCATCAGATGAAGATAGGTGTGCAAGGACTGAAAGCCGTGCTCGCTGTTTTTTCTGGGAATTAGTAAGAATATTTGATGCTGAACATTTTCCATCTGACCTCAAACAATTAGCAATTGTCGCCAAGGCAAGGCAACAGTGGAGCACAAGGGCACGAGGATTAGATAATTTACATTTTTGGTTATGCGTTTCTCCTGACTCTTTGTTTAAGTATGATGCACAAAGAGTTAATAACGAAAACATATCTGATATAATGGTTCCATCTCCAGCCACATCCATTTCATTAGCAGCAGTCAAAGAATTTGGCAAACCACACAGCACATTGCAGACTGAAGTGTTTGATAGACAAATCCTTGACATAAGCTGAAAAGCAATGGTTACAAAGAAATATGAGAAATGTCAAAATATCACATGAAAAATTAAAGCTTTCAATAGTCTACAACTTCAGTTGATAATAACTTCACAGAGTTAAATAGCAAAGCTTCTACTTTCCAAGGTCTAAAATATTATAAATATTCGCAGATCTCAAAAATACGTAGCGGTAAGTCAAATATTTAGTATTACACAACAGATTTGTAGATAATATAAAACAGCAACGCATATTGTAAATTCAATGGTTTTGTAACTATATGGGTATATGACAAAGTGTGTGGTTACTTGAGTACATAGATCAGAGGTTTTTGTATAAGTCCAATCAAAGTTCACCGTCTCAATGCTGGACCTCATACTAATACCATCCTATTACAATATTGGTATGTGGTTCAATAACGTATGAGGCAGCATACAGAGTGTTGGTACAACACAAGACAAAATACCAGTTTGGTACTAGTATGGTACATTACCAACCAGCGGCACACCTTGAGTCCAATTAATATCCTTTTAGATGGGTGATTACAATTATGTAAATTTAAAGTATGTAATATAAAAAAATTAGAGAGAGACCTGAAGAGCAGCATGTAGTGCAGATTCTAGACCATTGTGAAAGCAGTAATAAATAGCAAGCTGCACAGGCTTCGATTCAAGAAATAATTTTACAATCATCTCAATTATTTTAGCTGATTCTGTATCAATCCATAAACCATGTTCATGTGTCTTGACATCAGGCTGAGATAGAGGATGCTGCCGAGAATAAACTAATGGAAAGATAAAGACTTGTCCTTGAACAGAAATAATCTCCAGTGCATTGATTAGATACCAAATGGCTTTGCATGTTTCACATGCCGCTGGCACCATGTTGGAAGTTCCTGACATTAGACTTGACCCAGAAGCTGCTAAACATCCAAGCAAGAGTTCAACGACTCCAGATGTTCTGGCATGATCAACTATCTGATGGAGAGTTTCATCCATGGCTTTTGACCCCTCAGATGACATGGATGTTTTAAGCCCCCAAACAACACGGGATAACATTACGGCAACACATGCAGTAGACTCATAGTGGATCCTTCCAGATGCATCTCTAATTGGACTAAAATCTGCAGAGCAAATTTGAACAAGAAAAAAATATAAACCAATGACCATAGATTTAATGATGATAGTGTAAACATCAGTTACTGGACAACAGGAAATGACCTGTGAATAAAGATCACTGAGAGAAATCCAGTGCCTGCTATAAGAACTTCCAATCCCATTTCCACTATTATCCAGTAGTTTCTTTAAAATGGAAAGACTCTGCAAGAATGAAGAGTAGTAGCATCCACCATAAATTGGTCCACATCTCCTTATACATAGTTATAGATATATTGTACTATATATACCAAAACCCATCATCATCATGGAATGTAACAGACGACCTAAAGTGCACATTATATTTAGTGTACGAGAGTCCTAATTTAAAGAGGGTTTAGAAAGACCTTCACTGCTAAACCATGAGCATCAGAAAGCTTCAGTTTGACAATGGCAGCTGTAAATTCAAGAAGAATGCATATCATTTCATCTAATGCTGCACAACTTTGATGTGCACCAGCAGCAAGCAAATTGGTAAGAATTCTGAATGACTGATTTACAGAATCAATATTCAAATCCCTGTAAAGATTTTAAAAGTCGATCAGAATTGATTAGAATGAAACAGGCTAACTAACATAAAACACATAACCATAACTATAACCATCTAGGCTTTTCCCAACTATTTAGGTTGGGCATTATGGATCCTCATTCAACGAGTATTCAACATAATGAAAATACAATTATTTAAAAAGGTAATCATTTGCTGGAGAAAAGACCCTCTATGCAGGACTAAGACTCAGCAAGCAATTCGATAATATATTGATAATACACTAATAATATGGCAAAAAAAAAAACAAACAAACAGGAGTGCATTAATACTGAAAATATGCTGGTATGCTTTAAGGGTATGAAAAACATCACTTCCAAATTTAATTTAAATTAACAATCAAATTTGGTTTATTGCTTACTGATGCTTAAGTTACTTTGTCAGGAATGAAGTTGATACCAAAAGAAAAGAGCCAAATCATTTCTGATTTTAATTGAAATGTTAAGATCAAAAACTGACCACAGAAAGGAATTTAAAAATTAAAAGCTGGAACCATGATTCTGCTTAGTCTGGGGAGTCAAATGATGTAAATCAACAATCAATGATCAGATCTCCATCCAGCATAGATTGGACTTTCAAATAAGATCTTGAAAAGATAATTAAAAAACAGATTAGGATTACAACCACAATCATGGAGGTGAATTCACTAAGAAAGATACCCTAAATTTTCTATTGACCCAGACAAAAGAAAAGGGGGAGTGTAAGAATTGGAACCTAATATTAAGTTGTGTTTAATTGCTTGAGGATATTATGCCTTAGGCCTCAGGGTTAAATTAAACAACGATTTATCAAATCAATCCAAAATTCAACCAAACTGATGACTAGAAAAGACATTTATATTTCTAATTGTGCCGTGGCAACTTCATGCCAACAAACTTTGTGGAACCAAAAACTTGTTTGGTTCATCTAAGGCATCCAAAACATGAGCCTTACTGAGATATACCAAACTCATGGATGATACAGCTAAATCAAACTTCCTAATCTTAAACATGGAACCTAAAATACCATGATTAGATTTCAATATTTTTTTTAAAAAAAAAACAGGAATATAGTATATGAAATCTAGACCTAAAGATTCATCTTTCCTTAGATACGTCAAACCAAAACTTTTGCAAGAGATCCCTCATCTATGTGCCTATGGCTAGTATGAGTAACTCGGGTGGGTGAAGCAAGATCCTTTCTTTAGTAAAGCATTAGAACACTTTTTTCACATGAATAAAAAGAATGATCAAAAAGTGGTTCGCCATATGTGGCAATTTTTTACAACATCATAAGCAGCATTATTAGGTTTATTTAGGGCAAATTTAATCCCAAGTCTCATAGGGCTTTGCAATATGCTCATATCAGACATCAAGAGCAATTATTTGTAGTTTCTAATGCATGTAAATTCTGTAGATATTATAGGATCCATGTACACATTTTTAGGACTGGAACTGGGCTCAGGCCGAGCCAACTTTGGGTCGGCTTCAGGCTAGGCCCGAAATAATTCAAGTCGGACTTGGGCCTAAATATAGGGCCTCTTTGTCTTTCGGGCTAAGCTCGGGCATTTCTTTGGCTTGGCCCAGGCCCGAGCCCAAATTTCAGCCCGATCAGTGGCCCGAATGTCCGACCCAAGCCCAGTTCCCAACTCAAAATTGATTTAGCCGAATATCCAACCTGAGTTAGTCCGATCCTAGTCGATTAGCCTACTAGCTTTAGCTAATTGCTTTAGTCAATTAATTGGAATATAAGGCCTAATGCCGTCTATTCATGTTCCGATATTCATCACTTCATCTCCTACTCAAAAAGCCTTAGCCCATGGTCCATGTCCGTCCGAATATCAGGATTCAGGGCGATTAAAATCCCTTCCTCTCTTCGAATCTTTTATCTTCCCCATCAGCCATCGTCGATGCAGTCTTCCATCTTCCCCCATTGCCATCGATGTTCACCATTCATCAGCGCACCTAACAAGCATGGCTCCTACCGAGTCCCCCTTCTTCTGGTCTTCCCTCATCGCCGGTATTCCTTAATTCCTATTCCCTCATCCTCTCAAAATTTGGGCCTAGGGTATTGAAGTAGTCTCCACCTCACCTCCTAATGTGCTACAACCGAAGCCCACACGGACAGCCGATGTTGCTCCCGTCAAACGACCCGACCCTAGCTCATTGATTGGGTTTGGTCGCCAAAACAATGGAGGAAGCAGTCACCTGTGGCATCAAGGGTGGAGATGTTGGCGATGGCATGAGGACACGAAGCCGATTGGGGTTGCCAGAGACCTAGATAGGTTTTAGGATGTCGGAGCCAGCAAAGATGACAATTTGGCGGTGGCGGAAGCATACGACAAGCTCCTAGGCATTGAAATTATGGGCGGTGCCTACTGGAGTATAGGACAATGATGGGGTCGTGGATGAAGGGACGAAGATGCTGCGGGTTCAAGCTAGTCCGATTAGGTTCAGGCCGGGCTCGAGCCTAAATTTTTTAAAAAAATTTAGGTCTAAGCCCAACCTGAAGCCCGAAAAATATTTTGGACTGGACTCGGATCGTAGTGTGGCCCGACCCAACTCGGCCTATTTCTAGCCCTACACACTCTAAAACAATAAAACATTAATAGAGAATTAGTATAAATGCCTTGCAGACATGTTTCTTCATCATGAAACCATCATGCAGAGGTCAATTTATTGTTGCTGCCACAGACTACTGCCTTAGAACGACATGATGAAGCATCTTAGAGAGAAGCACTGATCAATAGGAAATATTGCATTCCAGCAAAGGACCTGACAGGCCCATCACCAGGCAGTTCTAAAAATCTTTCTGTAAAGGATTATATATGATCTTAAAGCAATGTTCAATTAAAAAAAAAAATCCACTTGCCACTTCAGCCAAACAAAGTAAATTCTGCTATGCAAAGACTGTCAACACAATCATTCTCAATGCTGACCACAAATGTTATCCACTAAATCATTTCATGTTTGTGCAAGATTCCAATTATTCCATTCTGTGATTAGTTAATGGTTCTGCTGGTAAGGTACGTAAACTCACATGATAGGCTATAGCTATTACCTGAAAGAACTAGGGGATGTGTTGGACCAACTTTTCAAGGGATGCAGAATAGCTGAGATTGCTTCATTGTCTTGACTAATATAGTTCGCTCCTTTCACTGTACGTGAATTTTTTTCCAGTGTGTCTAAAATTTGGCAATCTGAAAGTGGGCAACAATGGTTACATTGTCATAATATTATAAAATGCAGCACAGTTTTTTCATATTAGAACTTAATACTATTATTATGTGCAGTTTAGTGTCATTTAGCAAGTAGGCTACATGTTTAAACATACATGTTTTCTCACTAATTTTACTGATCTACATCAAATATAACTTGAAATAACACCACTGGGTTTCTTATCTTCTAAATATCTTACTTCAGCATCTTAGAATACTGCTAAAGAAAATGCATCCATAAATTGATATCAGCACTAACATATTATACCATGATATGGTTGATGCAAGCTTGCAATTTTAGAAGAATTCTGGCATTATATTGATTTTCAACAACCGGCAAACCAAACCAAACAACAAATTTAGACATTAGCAGATTAGTTTTAGTTTCTGTTTTGGATTATATAATTTTGATGCAGCCAAGTACATTTTACCAGACCCAAGACCAGCTATGCCTAAATTAATAGAAATGTGACAAGTAACTGAAGAAAAAAGTCAAGAGGGGTTTGAGAAAACATAAATATTCTCAGGATATCAAATAAAAATTAACTTACGATCAGAGAAATATAACACAAACAGATGCATGAAGTTTCATATTATCATATATCAGCTTTAACTAGTCCATAAGTTTAGGCAGATATTGCAAACCAAATGTTTTCCTGCAACGACATATCATCATAAGCTAATTACAATCAAGCTTTTTCCTCCAAAAGAGGAGAAAAATATTAGAAACCAAATATCCTAAAAGAAATAAGAGAAACTGCATTGATCTGTGGGAGAGAAGAGGGTGGCAGATAGAATGAACAATCGACTGCTACAGGAGAGAGAATCAGCTAGAATACAGCATATCCTGGTCTCTTCCAACCATTAGAGGTATGCGCTTACCGCAGACAGTGTGGATTTTTTTTATCTCCATTTTTCTACAGCTTCAAGCACTAGAATTAGTCCTGGTCAACTGAAATGAGTATCATCCATAGGAGTATATAAATTATCAGAAGTCATATACAAGTCAAAAATAATTATAAGGTTGGACATGCATAGGTTTTTAATAAAACTTGTTAATATGCCATCAAAGACATATATGTAATTGGCATTATGTAGCATGTTAAGTTTAGGATGAACCCCTAGTCTTTTAACTGGTTATCCAATTGAAGAACTGCAGAGGTAAAAGCAACAAGTATATCCACTATCGACTCCACATAGTTGCAATTTTGCATATGCATCCTTTAAGAATATATAAATGACCTCATTTAGAATTCTAATGCACATAAACCATGTAAAAGAGTCAGATACTCCTAATACTTCATCTTGGGCCCAAATTTTTGCATTCCAGTCTGACTCTTATATTTTGTCCATCTTCAATGTTGGAATGAAGAATGCAAGTTTACGTTTGTGAAATGAAGTTCCTTCACAGTCCCAAGTCTCTTACTCTGACATTGGCCAAGGAAATATCTAGAAGTTGCAAACTGTTGTACTCCACTCATATCCCTCATGAGGATCTCCATACACAGAATAAGATACTTAAAGTCTCCAAGCGGCACTTCTAATAATTAACCTATTGGACATAGTCTCTATAATTATCTTCTATTCATAGTTATGAAAAGCTTAAATGCTTGATATGTTTCAATTAGTCACCATTTTACGGATTTTTTTAGATTCATAGTGGCAACAAATATTTTACAGAAAATAGTTAACCAAAATTTAAATTTAATAATCTCTAAAGCAAACACTTTATGCTAGTTTCAGAGTGTTCGCTTACATCAGATAATGCAGTATCACAACTATATGTTTTTATGTGACTCTAAAAAATGCATGTGTAATTTGTTTTAGCTTTGATGGAAGGAAGTTATACATTTACTTTTTTCCTGGTTAAATCTACCTTAAAGTGATGATATTTAGAAATGAAAATAAGTTTCAATATAATGATAACTTACATACAGTACCAGCTATAAGGTGCATTTATTGGCTCTGATACTGATATACTTGAACATTATCTGGTGTTGGCTGAGATATTGACAATAATGAATGAATTACCTTTTTCAATAACAGCAGTTTTGCTTTTATACAGAAAGCATTTATCAACCATCACATGCAACATTCCTAGTTATTGAAACTTATCACCATATTAATGTTTCTACCCATAATTCAGTTTTTCCAAGCTTCTTAATTGAGTAAAAGGTCAAAACACTCACAACTTTGCATTAACATAGGCATACATAATCCAAAACACTAGCATGAAAAATTCAAGTTTTGTGCAACTAGCTTTTGATCATTGTGACAACATGTTCTACCTGATGGAAGAATGCCATCTAAAGCTGGAACTGTTGAAGAAACTTGATGTTGATTGTCAAGTATTGGTGTAGGTGCATCTACTTTACCATCATTTGGGAGATTTTGAATTTTGTCACTCTCATGATGAACAGGAGAATTGTTTTTACCTGTCACGGAGTATGTTATGGGTCTGAACAGTATGTCTCCTGAGAAAAGACAATGGGAAATTTAATATCAAACCTTTAGAATTGGCATTAGATGTTTCAGTTGTCGAAGCAGGAATGATGTTCCTCTCTCCCTCTGAGACAGCTTCAGATCCCCTAAATGGTGCTGGACAAATTTTCTGGAATATAATTGGTAAACTAATAGTTCTTTTATGAAGACATAAAGTAGGTTGCGTCATTGTGGGAAGGACATCATGTTGGAGAGTTCAAATTCATGAAACTGAGAATAAGAAAACTAACCCTAGCATCAAGCTCATCCATGTTTTCTTTGACAAATGGATGTTCCAGTAATGCAGGCCAAGTAAGCCTATTTTGAGGCACCTAGTTTTGATAATATACGTGACCAATGTGAACATTCGGCATAACAAGTAGATAGATCAATAGACAGCTTGCTGTGGGCATATGAATAAAATATTGATAAGAACCTTATTAAGCAAACCCTTCAAGAAGCTTTTAAAATTTGGACTCATATTGTCTGGATATTTTACTGGATCCTGGCATATGGCACAAGAAATAAATATTAGATATCATGATCCTCCACATTAAACTGCAAATACAGGAATGATAAGCAGGTGTACCTTGACTATGTGGCGGATCAGTGCATACACTGAATTTGTATAAAATGGAGGCTGACCAACAAATAGTTCATACCTGGCGATTTTCAATAAATATTTTATTTCCATGAGTGGACACTACATTGTACAATGGAACAATGGTGACATGCCTATGCAACTCTGCTGGCAAGGCCTATAAATACTAGAGGATTGAATTTACTTGATTGTTACCAGAAAGTTGAAGGCCATTACTTATCCACTCATTGCCCACAAGTCTTACCAAGCTATAAGGTAAACTCAAAAAGCTTATTATGACATTTCTTAGTAAAATTTGCTCATGCCAACTCAGATCCAAGTTTTTTTTATTACTACTACTACTACTACTATTATTATTATTATTATTATTATGGCTTATCCAGCATATTGGCATATATCAGAATGATGGAACCCATCTAGACCTACAATGGGCTGTATTTGAGCTTAGTCGCATAAAATGCAATGGGCTATGACTGTCCAATTTTTCCCCTAAATATAGTCACCTTTCATTTTTCATTTAACTTGTATTTCGGGAAAAACATTGTTTTTTGAAATAATTAGCAGATAATTGGACCAATCAAAATTAGCACTGGTACTACTTATTTGGTCATTCATTTTTAATTGTTTATGAGGGCCTGCTCTTAACTCTGTTTTGCATCATCTTCATTTCATCTCAACTAAAATGCATGACTCAAATATCTAATAGAACTTATTTTGTTGTTCAGTTTTTTCAAACATCATTGGATTACATTTGGATCCAAGTATCATTTTCAAATTCTTATGGTTAATTTGCAATCTTCGTAAATCCATTTACCCAATCATGATATCATATAGCCATGAAGTTCCAAGCAACTTAGAAGGTTGTGCAAGTAAAGAGGATCTGGATCCACATTGAATTTGGTTTGTAATCAGTTGCAAGGCCTACTTAGAATCTTTTTCATTGGTCAGAGACCAAATCTAAAATAGATGGAGTTGTACATGAAGTATAAAAAACAATAAAATTAGAATGAATAAGAATCAAATAAAGAACTTTTTTAGCAAAAATATTTCACATACAAAATAACTCCAAGAGACCACAAATCCGCTGTGTGATTGTAGGGTTGTTCCCGCACCAATTCTGGAGCCATGTATAAAGGTGTACCTACACATTCACAAGCATATATCTAAGCAAGAAAAGTTAAAATTACCTTGTACAAGCATGATGCAGATTATTAAAAGAATTTTTTTTTCCCTGATAGAAAGGAGGGAGACCGCCCACTATTATAGCTAGCCAGATCCAAATATTTGGAGACATATCAGCCGAGACACGAATGTTTAGGCAGAGAGGTGTGACCGCTAGTGCAATGCCCAGCTCAAAGATTATTAAAGGCTTGATCATTCAAGAATCAGTTAAGAGCTAACTTAGAAAAATGTCCTCAGTTATGTTGCCATAACACCATCAAGGCCAATCAAACGCTCTCTTCCCTGTGATCATTTCAGTCCCAAGTTTCCAACAACTAAACAAGAATACCGACTCATTCCACTTGTTGTGGCAGCCAAGCATTTGAACTCATGTTACTTTAGCACCACATAACCATAAATATCTACTAAACCTTGTTCTCCATGTAAATCATGTCAGTTTTCAACCCAAATTACTGGGACTAGCAAATGTCTGACACTAAGGATACACATGCCAAATGAACTAAGAATACTTAATTCACTAGAAATTCAAAAGAAGATCATGAAATTATGAATGGCTTACCTTTTATAGAGCGCAGAACTACCGTATTAGCTGACATGGCACGTGCAAATCCAAAATCACAAAGCTGTAAGAAAGAACATAATAGATATGATGGAACCAACTATCTATTCAGCCCAAACAATATTCTTAAAACAAGAAGAAAAATAAGAAAATAGAATTAAAATGAGTTCAAGTTAGCCTTCTAGTTTAGCATCTCGAAAAAGAAAGATCAAGTTCATATACCATTTCCAGAAGTAGGTATTAATACATTCAAATCCAGGAACCATGACTATGTAAACAAGTATCTTGTATGACTATATCAAAGAGAAAGATTAGGGTGTCTTTTATAATAATACAGTTCATGATGAAAATTAGGAGTCAAAAGAAATGGGCCAAAAGGCAAACCAACATCATACATATCACCTGGACTAGCTCAGTAACAAGGAAAGTCAATGATACAGAAACTTAGTTTCTAAATATGGCTTCAATTTTTATTTCACTCCACGGTCAAAGATTCAGCAATTTCAGTTTCAATTGGTCATTTAAACAAAGTCAAAAACCATAAAAATCTGAAATATAAAAATCAAGGAAAAAAAATCTGAAAAGAAATTATGGTACAATATATTATTAGCAATAATCTAAGATGATTGAATCCACTAAGTATCAGTTCTATGAAGGGACGAACTCAAGCATAAATCAATAAATAATTAAAGTATTAAACTAATAAATATGTAAAAAATCAAAAAAAAATAAAAATTTTATTTGGAATGACATCAAATATTAAATATGAAATTGTATATAAAAAAACAACTATGACAAGTTATGAATAGGAACAAATGCAATATCAGTGATCAAAATTAGGACATCTCTTCTGCTTATACAAAAATATATGCACTCCTGCTGAAATTTAATAAGCATTAATTGTTGGATTTGCACATTACTATATAAATGTTACCCAAAGTATGGAGCTTTATCAAATGCATGTGCACAGGTTTAAAGTTCAATAAAAATCAAAATTTTCAAATTTTTATTGACAAAATAAATCAAATTGATTTTTCTAATTTGTGAAAAATATATCTTCCCAAATTTAAAATTATATAAAAAGTAAACAACCTCAGAAGGAAATGTTGCCATGGAAATAATTTTGGAAAGGTTACAGTACCCTTGAATGTCTTGTAACTCCAGATTTACATGTTAGAGGATATCAAAACTCACAAACTCAAGTTTTATCTTGCACAAAATTGCTTCTGATAGGGCAGATCTGCAATCCAAATTTAAGATTGCATTCTTGCAACTCCAAAGATAACAAAAGAAATAAGAAATAACCTCAAAGTAAGGCTGTTAGCCTTATATATTTCAGTTCAGTTAGAACCAATTGACACTCTATAAGTAGGGATGGCTTATGGCTGAACTGATCTGATTCAGTCAAAACTTAATATCATGGCAAAAAATAGAAGTATGTAGTCAATACTGCAAATTAAGCAGATACAATTTCCAGATATCAGCTCAATTCAAAAACAAACTTACCATGAAATTGCTGCAAAATCAGTATCCCTGAAGGATGTGCAGCTCAGATATTTGACATATCTTTTTCAAATGCATGATTATATGAAATAAATGTTGATTTTCTATAGAACAGAAGTCCTGAGAAGTATATTATTAGTCTTGGAAATTTCCAATGGAACTTCAGAACAACCAAAACACACTTGAAGTGAGTGCCTTAAATGTTGACCATTTTTCTATGGATGAAGTAGTTAGAGAATGGTGCAGGCATGTGAGACATCAGGATCTGAAAAAGAGTTGTTAACCTTTTGTTGGAGAGAGACTAAATCTGTGTTTAAGAATCAAAAAGAGAAAAGCAAGAACTTAAATAACATGGCAGAACAAGGAAGTACATGGATAAACTGGAAATTACAATGTGTGCATGTCCATGTGAGGTGTGTATCATACAGAAACAGATGGTAAGAAAGAATCCATATAAAGGCAACCACAAACAGTCCAGTATAAGCTTGTTAAGCAATTATGGTTAAGGACGTTATGATGATATTGCTATGAATGCATATTGCTGTTGGCAATAATGTGTGCATTCAGTTCTTATGAAAACAACAAAAATTAGTCATAGTGTTTCACAAACTTGCCCTCTTTTGCTTACCATGCATGAAAAGAAATAGGACAAGATGCAACATCGAGATCTTATAACAACGCATAAATAGCAAAAGAATTTAGTGGAACCTGTTGACATTGGTGTAAGAAAAGACAAAAAGTGTAAGAAAAGATGGAGAACTAAATTAAGAAAATGCTACCATGCTGCAACACATTATCCACCCAGAAAATACGTCTATAGATGACAACAACTATTCAGAAAAGTAACAAAAGCACTATGAAAGCTATTCTGGATAATAAGGTTTAGGTATCTAAGAAAATAATATTTTCATAAGCATCAATGACAAGGATAATTGTAATTTCAAAAATCAGAAAGAGGGGAAAGACCACCTTAACAACAGATCCTGCCCCAATGAGGATATTTTGGGGTTTCATATCCCGATGGATAATACGATTGGAATGTAAGTAATGTAAAGCTCTAACCTGTGGAAAAAAACACAGAATATTACACAGAGAAACCCAAGTGTTCATAGAAAACTTATGAGGTGTACCAGTTGCTTAGCTATTGCTTGAACTTGTTCTTCTGGCAGGCACTTATCATCCTCAAGAACCTCAAATAGTTCTCCCTGGAAAAGCAAAAGCAACAGGTGATAAAATAGATTAGGTATTGCAATTCCTGGTACCGGGCAAGCATGAGAGAACAAGGACATATTGATACTAAATATCAATACCTGAGCGAATTCTGTAACAACACAAAATTCTTGAGGGGTTTCAAAGGCATCAAGCATTTCAATTATATTTCCATGTTTCAACTTCCTGAGGATCTATTCAATTCCAGAAAATGGTAAGAAGAAATGTTAGCTTCCAAGACATGACAATAAGAAAATAACTAACAGTAGACACTTAGAAGAGGGTATGACAAACTGTGCCACAAAAATTATTGCTTTATAAACTTTCAGCAAACTGTCATGATCAAAAAACACTTAATTTCTAATCAAAGCTTCAAATGCTTTAACCTTGAAAGAACTAAGCGCTACCTATGAGCACAATTTATAAACCAGGTACTGCTATCGAGTACCATCTAAAGTCAGCTAATGTTTTTTCATAAATTATAGAATTTACAGATGTAAAAGTATATTCTTAAAAGAGGCATGAGATTTTACATAATTGTCCTTCATTATCAACTTGCAATAAAGAAATATGAACATCCAGAACAAGCGTTGCAATGAGAGTGAGCTGATGGAACAAAGGATCTTGTGTACTTTTTCTAATAGAATGCTGCAACTATTTTGATTTCTGCAGTTCTAGGTGCAGAATAAGAGTTCAGAAGTCCATTTGGGCCTATATATACTTGTCCAGCACACAAAACATAAAAAAGAGTTAGTAAACTACATTAGCTAAGGACAAGAGATTACCATACTTGCCTTTAGAGGATATAATAATAATTTGGTTACATGAAACCACAAATCACCTTATCCAAGATATCAACTGCAACTTCATTACCATAATATTATTTCCTTTGCAGTGCACCACCTTACTGGCAATTAAGGAAGCCCACTATATTTCAAGCATTTGGCAAATTATTAAACAACCTTATCTCTATTAAGAAAGGAAACATCAAACAAACACAAGCAAGAAAGAAGAAAAGTTGCCAGGAAAAATCAGAAGTAGTGGTATGTAAACAAAGAAGTTGAAAATATTAACTGCAACTTCACTACCATAATATTATTTCCTTTACAGTGCACCACCTTACTGGCAATTAAGGAAGCCCACTATATTTCAAGCATTTGGCAAATTATGAAACAACCTTATCTCTATTAAGAAAGGAAACATCAAACAAACACAAGCAAGAAAGAAGAAAAGTAGCTAGGAAAAATCAGAAGTAGTGGTATGCAAACAGAGAAGTTGATAGACAACAGGACCTATGGGAAAATAAGACATTCTAATGCAAGAATATAAGAGGACTCATCGTCAGTACCTCAATTTCCTGTCTTAAATTATGAATGTCCTTTTCGCTCTTCCCATGTTTAAGAATAAACTTCATTGCAACAGTCTGCAACAAAAAAGAAAAATTATGACAGATTCCACCATCAGCGTCTGGTATTCATCCTAGAGAGAATTAATTGTAACCCAAAAATTAGCAATCACAGGATTCACAGGCACAAACCTGTCTCGTATACTTGCGTCGTCCCTTATACACCTTCCCAAAAGAACCTTCACCAACTAGCTCTATCACATGGTAATCCTCTACCCCCATCTTTCGATCTATCAATCAATGAGGTACTTGAAGCTCAAATAAACTGTACACCTTCAGTCTAAACCAAAATCAAACCAAGAAGTCATAACTTTGCAAAGTGCATCTCATTAACTACATTCTCCCATAAATGTCAAGTAAATTATAGTTTTAAAATTAGAAACTAATAAATAACTATCACATTAGATTCTTTTCTACCAGATAGAACGAAGTTAAATTGAAAAATAAAAACAAAATCACTAGTTTAACGGATAAAATAATGAAATCTAAAACAATAGTCAAGAATATTTAAATTAGAAAAGCTTTCTGACTCCCACGCGGAAAAAATTAGGGTTTTAAACCAGATCCATTTCCGAGAGGATAGGGTTCCTCTAAAGTAGCTTCTCAGACTTCGGAGGAGGATCTTTAGAGAATAAAAGAGGCCACACTGGAACCCTAGAGATCTGATTTCTTCACTCAAAATCCGAGCCAGATCCAACGCTGGCACCAAAAATTTCTTAAAATTTTAGTAGGAAAGATCGAGATCGAGGGGCAAAGATTCAACAGACACATCTGAAGTAAAGAATCAGAAAGATTATAAGCTGGAACTGGAAAGAAGAGCGAGCTTACCTTACTCGGCTCTCGCACGCTCTTTCTGGGGCTCTCGTCCTCCAACGCACTCCTCCGATGCTTTTAAATTTTTGCCCGCCCAGAGTTTCCGCAAAGGGTCGGATTCGGGTCGGGTATTATGTGGATCCGGATCTGCCGTATAACATTTTGTCGTATATGCACAGTTAGTTAGTGACTCGCATGATTGTTATTATTTAATTATATTATAAGTATCTTTGTTAACGGGAATAACCACTGTTTTACCTATTCACTGTCCATCTTATATACATAAACATGATCGAATAATTTCATTTTTTTGCCATTGTTGTCCATTTCTCTCAGTTACAAATGCTAAAAATGGAGTGCACATTGAGCCAGGCCTGCCTGTTGCTCGATAGAGCTTGCTATGAAATGAGTTGGTTCAAGTAAATATTAGGACGGCACCAGGTTGATCATGGGCTTGAAGAATATGGCCTGCCCTAGCTCAAGGCAACCTTGGGCACCAATTTGCGAGCTTGATAGTCTTATCCAAACTTGAGTCCGCATATGTAAAATAGAAGTACTCACTTATATTTTAGTACTTATTTGGTTAGGATACATGAAATTATGAGATAATCTGATAATTTTTAAAAATTACTTATTTTTAAAAAAATTATAAAAAAAATAAATTTTTACTATATTTGATTGCTAAAAAAATTACTCCTAAAAATAACATCAGAAAAGATTACTATATTTAGTTGGAGATAATCTTATATAAAAATATTAATAAATTTTTAATAATATTATTAAATAAATAGTTCAAGTAATCATCTTATTTTCTTAGTCTATTTGTTAGTCATTTATGGCTCATTTATATAATTATTATCAGTATTGGCTATTTCAAATATTAAAATATATCTACATAAGTTAATAAATATTTTTAAATTAATTATACATACATTAGAATATATATTTCTTATTATAAATAAATTTTAGTATATTTTGATATATAAATATATATATTAATTATCAATAAAACCTATGTTAAATATAATAATAATCAATAATTATTTTTTAATTATTTCTTAATAACTAATATTCATTTATAAATATATTATTATATTAAATATATTATTTATAAATATTATTAATCAATATATTATATATATTAATATAATTAATATAATATTAACATAATAAAAGTGAGGATATTTCCATCTAGAAATAAAATTTTTGAGATTATCTTCATTCAATAATTTAGTTTGCAAAAATAACTACCACTTCTTTGATTACCTTTCCTAAATCTAGATGGTACCATTTGTTGCTCACCACTCTTATGAAATTTGAGCTGATATTTATCTTTTACCTTTATTTTTTTCGGACATCTTTTTCTCTAACTTTTTGAATTGTATTCATTCTAAGATTGTATGAAATGACCACCTTACCAAATAAATTAAATGTATAAAACCTACCATTTATTGTACCCTTTCATCCATTTTTTGTACCAAACATGATAATATTTATTTTTGCATGCTAGATTACCTCCAACCAAGCTGGCTCTTAAATTGCTCTAAATAAATAAATACCAGAAAATTCTTCTAGCAACAAAACTAGGTGAACCACTTTTGGGTGCTCCCCTGCTCCATCCAGGTTCGGCCTGTCCAAACCACTCCAGTTCAATTTATCACAGCAAATGCTCATGCAAGAGCATGTTAAGAGAGATTGTTAAGCCAAGCCAAAGAGCATCACCCATCCTGTCCAATATGTACCCTGCATTTACTTTATTCTAAAAGATTGAGCCTAAGGCTATATGGCTAGGCAAATAACAACCATTGTTTCCCTAGCAACGAGGACAATATATCAACCACCGAACTGGTTACCAACCAGAATTTTCCTTTCAACACATATACCCAGAGATATGTCATTAAGAAGCTATTAATCCACAACGCAACCACACGGTTAATTGGAATCTCGCTGGACACACACATCTAGATTGAGGGTACCTACCAGTTGTGTGGGTCACATGCAACTAGGAGAGGGAACATTAGCCATTGGCTGACGAAACTTGTAGGTGCCCTTCATCCACACGAGCGAACATCTGGCACCAGAAAAACTGGGAGAGAAAAAGAACTATAGTAATGATGAGCACATACAACGAAGTCCCTGGTCGATGCCACAAAACTGCTGCAGCCCTCCCAAGCATGATATACAACAAAACAGATGAGGCCCTTATTCTCAGCTTCACACTAAACTAAAACAGTTTTCATTAGCATTTTTACAACATTCTATTTACATGAGATATCCATTTCCATGGATCAGGCTCAGAAAATACAGTGGAATACAATGCTCATATGGGTAACCAGAATAAAACGCCCAAATTCTACTTGATTGGCTCGACTGAGTACTCTGTACACCTATTTGAGCACATGGAAACTAATATCTTTGTACAGAAACAGAGATCTCAGAAGAAAAGCTACTCATCATGGACAGCTACAGCTTCAAAGATCTGGCTATGGTCTTTGATCTAGCTCATTGAATTCCAACTGCACCATTACACAATAAAGGAAACTTAGATTTGACAAACACAATTAACATAATAAGCACAATAACGCCAACTTTATATTCCATTCATTATATTAATTTCAGCATGAAGCAGATTCAAACTATGCAACTGGCTCAACAGATTCAAATGCAGTTCACATATACTGGAGTAGAGGGCTTCAGGTTGATGGATGACATTTTAATTATTTGTGCATTTGAAAGAAAATACTCCATTTCAACAGAGGCAGGATAGGATTTGTTACTGGGCAATGCTAAATAAAGCCACTTCTGACACCACCCAAGCCCCCACTTGGTCAGATATTGGACCCAGCATCTGACAGGGAGCAAGTTTGTCATCAGAAGTCGTTATGATTAAGCATCCTTCATGAGTTATAACCTTAAAAATCTGACTGTAGGCATCATGATATTTTAAGTGAATTTATAATCAAAAATAATTTAAGATATCTCCGTTAGGAAGCACTACATTTGCCTGCTCATAGGCTAGCTTCATTCTTCGGTACTCTTGTTGAGCTCGATGTGAACGAAACATGGCCTGAACCCGTATGACTGATCTTTTCACACGTTCTTCAGCTTGCTCCCTACTAATTCTGAAAAATTCCTCCTCTCCGGTGCTCTCTTCGTTCGAATCCACTTTCATCGCTTCTTTTGATTCAACCTGAACACCACGTAAGCCTTTTCTCTTCAAACGCCAGCGCAGTATTGCTTTCTCAAGCACTCCAACTGACCATATTATTTTGTGGTATTGCTTTCTCACTTGATGACCTCGGAATGCAGCCTGAATCAGATCATCAAGAAGATCAAATGGGCAAAATGCTGCATGCTATGATAGCTACCACATCACAATTTCAAAAATTTAACTGCATCATTTCAAGGACTGTTGCTTCCAAATGGCAGCCTCCAAATGACATAAACAATAACCTAATTGACTAGAGAGGAGAATAATATTTACACTTCACAATGTGAATAAAATTTCTATTGCCTAAACACAAACACAAGATTACCTGGATCTTGATAGCGTGTTTACGCATGTTAAGGAAATGCCTTCGAGTCTTCCAGGTACGGAAATTGCTTTGTATTCGTGCAGCAGCCTTCATGATCCTTCGTCTACTGTAGTTGCGGAATGCATGCTGAATCTTTAGTGCAGCAACTATCTGGGCTGCTTCAATCTCAGGTTTAACCAACTGAACTGCTTTTGTTTGTTGCTTCAAAGCACGCTCCCTGAATGCAGCCTGTATACGGTCTGCTGCATCAGCAGCATTTCGATAGGCTGCTAATGATTCTCTTAGACACAGTTCTTGCTCAGTAAGGTTCTCAGGATATAAATTTTCAGAGCTCGATTTGTCGGTTGAACTTGGTAGCAAGGGTGCACTTATGTTCCCAGACAAGGACATAGCCTGAAAATGTGCAGTTAATCCTTTTTCTGCAAGGTATGCAGCCAAGCCTTCAAACCCTTGATTTGATGCCAAATCAGCAGCAATGCATCCTCCAGGGAATTCTGGAGTAGGATCCGTGACCAAGCTTGGGTTTGCCCCAGCAGATAAAAGAGCAGCAACCATTTTTTCCCTGAATCAACAAACCCATGCATGCTCATTAGAAAAGCAAGTGCAAATTAACAAGCAAATGTTTAAAGCACCTGAATTTCATGTGAATATTCAGATCAATCATGATGATCCATAATTTGGTCTAGTCATGGGAGATTTCATGCAAGGTTTTAAATCCCGTGGGACGGGACTATCCTGATTTTTCTATGAAATAAGACGCACTACCGTCCCGCCTCACCTTGACACTTGGGACAAGGGATATCCCAAGACGTTCCAATCAGGATGCTGGGATACTAATGGGATGACCCTGTCCCGACAAATGAGATGGTACCTCGTCCAGGTATCCCGCGGGACATCCCGCTGGGACTTAAATCCTTGATTTCATGTACAATATGCATAAGATGTTCAACATAATCACATGATCATGTTATGCTAAAAGCTACATATGGAACTGGCTAAATCTAAAATAGTATCCATAGCCAAGACAATCGGGTAAGTATTGTTTTAAGGATTGAATTTATGTCTACTTAGACACATTTAAATAGCAAATGTTGCATTGCCAACTGTTGGGATGCATTAGAGACTCCACTCTCACAGTACCTTGGGGTCCTCAAGCCATCAAAGAAGGGATACATAGATCCATACACTGCAAGCTTTCTCTTCTTGTTATATACAAATTCTATATGTATATATATATATTACATTCTCCGCATGTTTTTGCTCAGTACGGGTCACTTTGTCTGCATGTAAGCATCAGAAAGTGCTGCAAGCAAGTTTGAAGAAACTGAGTTCTTGATAGGGGAGTTTCAGATACATAAAATAAATGAACATGTGAAACCGGCTCAAGAAGTTTCACGGTCAATAATGTTGATTATAGTGACAGAGCATAGTTGGATGATCCGAACAAAGCCTAAGAAGCTACAAGCTTAGTGATAGCATACTCCTGATAAAGCAAGCAGTTATGATGGAAATGGTGTCTGAGTCAACATTTGGATAAATTTGCACTAGGTATGAAAAGCCACTGACAGTCCTCTGAACGCACTGGCACCTAGCTTGACAAGAAAGAAGAAACCAGTTCCTTGCTTAGAGCTCAAACCCCCAAAGAAGGCATCATAGTATAAAGCTGCTAAACTCCCTTTATGCCCACCTCACTAAGTAGATTGACATAGAGATGAAACTTGTGAGACTTGCTCAACTTACACAAAGAGGTCAAAGAGGCAGATGCACATCTACTAAACTATCTGGAAGTGAGCGACATATGGAAGAGATGTCACTATTTGTGCCATCAAGTGAGAGAATAACCACTGATCAGTTTGATGCCATTAGGAGAGAAAATATTGGATGATGAAGCCCATGGCACTACAATTCTTCTAATATAATAGGAGAGATAGGTTTAGGATCAAACTCAGAAAGCTGAACCTACATGTCCTCTCCCACTAATTAGCATGCAGGTTAACTGGTTAAACCAGCTAATTTCTTGTAGCATTAACTTGAATACTAATGGTTGGCAAATAATATGGTCGGCTTCATATGATGATAAGCAAATTTGAGTGTTGCACGATGCTGGTCTGTGCTCGTTACACCATGCTGATCTGTGCTGGACTATTGTCAGCACAAAGAATGCATGTGTGCTAGGCTACCCTGCAAAATGGCAGGGCATCAAACCACACTTCCCTGTATCAAACCATGTCAATAACAAGACTCAACTCTGACTAGTGCTAGGCCCAAAAAAGTTTAAAACACTTTTTGTTAACCATTTCATTGTGTTGGAGAGGAGATGGGAGGTTGTTTGTTGGTTGTAAACAACCTATGGCACAGAGACAACTGATAACAAACATTATTTATATGAATACCATTTAAGTAAATATACCATTTCCTTCCAATCAAGGCACATTGTGCTGGTGTGTACCGCTCCATATCAGGCATAATAGCGTACCATAGTATCAAACTGAGACTCGCTGCAGGACGCATACCAATTCTTAGTATGCCAAACCGACCCCAATACCAGGCATACCAAAACTATACTAGTATGATATTGGTAACGGGTCTAGTACAAAAATTGCAAACCTTGCTTCAGATATTACAAATAAATAAGGAACTACCACCATTTGAGTTCAATAAAAATAGTCTAAAACTCAAATTCCATCAAAATGTTATGGTCAATTGCCTGCTCAAGAACAAATTCCATAATTATATGCTTTCTTGACAACCATCAGATCCTCTGCCAAAAAATATAAATTTTTTTTCCTAGGTGTGAACACAATAGAAAATGCTTAACAGAAAGCAATTACATCTTCTAAATTCAATTTGAATGTTGAAGAAATTGTACCTCCCAAAATATGCTGCCCAATGTAGCGCTGTCCAGCCAGAAGCATCTCGAAAATCCAAAGACATGCCTGACAAGGAAAACAAATGAGCAGCCCATGCATAATCTAGAATTGCACACAGGTGGATGACCCCTTGACCTTGACTATCATGGGCAGGTGTTTTACAACCTTCAGCTACCTTCTCCAAAAGCCATTCTTGTAATTTATTTTTCAGAACCAGCTCAAACAAGTCTTTAGTAGCTGGTACATGGAAGGCTTCACCATTGCTGCTTAGCCTGAGCAGATTCATCCAATCCTTTTCCATTAAAGGTGATGTGACTGATGCATATCTCTTTGCTTCCTTCAGGGATTTTGATTGTGTCCTGCTGGATTGGATGGAAATATTGTTGGTTGTAGAGAAAAGTAAATGAGCAAGCCTTGTCTGCACCTGAAATTCTTTCCCCTTTAGGTTGTTGTTGTCATCTTCTGATGAAGTAACCCCTCCATCCAACTTATCACTTGGCACTGATCGATAATCAAAACTCAAAACTTGGCTAATGGGTGTATAGCCATCCAAAGTCATAAAGAAATTCACCGAGCCAGGTGGATGTGGCATTGCAGTGCAGCGGTAAACACCAGCTTGAATCAGCTCTGCAGCAGCATGCATCTCCCCAAAGGCACAATAGATATTGGATGTCATTGGATGTTTGTATGGGTCAGTGAAATGTCCTACAACCAGAACCTGCATACATTCCTTTTATGTCATTATATTACAAAGAGATGCAACGAGAATTAAAATGCTAATGCGAGTTTAAATACCATACACACAATAAACGTTCAATAGCAAGATCAATCTGAAGAGTATCAATCTCAGTTCTGCGACACAAGGTTTCAAGAATATCAATTATGATTGAAGAATTACTTTCCTGTTAGCATAATTATTAGCAAAAAGTTTTCAGTGGTTATTGTGTTTTATAAGAGTTCATTATCATATCCACAAATGACATTTTAGTGCTCTACTGGCTAGCAAGAATAACAAACCGTAAAAGCCCATAAAAAGGAAAGTTTTCACGTCCACATAAAGCTGCAGATACTTGCTATTTAGATTGAACCCCGCTTATCAACTGAAAAATTCTTATCTGTCAGGGCAGTTCTTATGTTTCATCATGATGTTCATATACTTAAACAAGCATTCTTCATCACTGTTATGCTTCGTTCCTTTTCCCATCAACCAGGTGCTAGAACACTTCTAATGCTTACCTAGCCAAGTCACATCATTCTATTCACAATGGACTAATATAAAAACTAGCCTAGTTATGGGAGTGTGTTAAAAACATACTGGTTGATAACAGTATTGCATACATCACCTTTCACACCTCATTTATGCTGTGTCAGCACAAAGAGGTGTACCATGTGTCCATATTGTACTATGCCATACTGTACCAGTACTGGTACTTCAACCCTTGATACAAGCAATTAAAATAACTGATTACACAAAACGCATTAGGTGTTAAAAAACTTTATAAGATGCCAGCTAACAGTTATTGTCAACGGCTTCATCTTCAAAAAGAAGAAAGGTGCCTAAGCTTTAGGAATAAAACAAATGCCTTTAAAAAATTAAGAAAATAACCTTGGTTTCCTCTGTGGAATAAGCCCATCCAGGTGAGATGTCACTAATACTGAAAATTTGTTCCGTAGTTGAGGACTGGTCCATTATTGTAAAAGCATTTGATTTGTCACCACTCGAATTTAAGGCTTCAAGTTGCTCAGTCACTAAGCCAAAGGAATCTTCGTTCATCGAATTCCACCCTCCAAAACTATTATGAGTAAGGAAGACATCACCAGTAAAAATATCTGGGCTTGCACTGCTATGAGCAGAATCTAATTTAAAATCTGCCTCTTGAATAGTTGAATTCATGGTCTCGAACAGCAGTGATGGGTTCTCCTGATCCTTTGCTGCTTGAAAGTAACCACTGCAGTTAACTCCATCGATCCCATTATCATTAGTAATATCAGTTGGATGTCCAGAAGAAGGTACTCCCTCAACCACATCATGAGATGGAAGAACGCTAAGCTGTGGCAAAATGAACACTAGCATTTCACTGCAAAATCTCACGAAAAGAAAAATATAGAGTATACAAGGTTGAAAAAAGACCAAATAGATAGTTTTCTTATCATCTACTTAATTTCCTCGTGTATCTTAAGCTTCAGACAAGAGCGAGGTAAACAAATTATGCACTTTCTAGCTGCGAGTTAACTTACATGAACACTGCAACATGTATCTAAAGCCTATGAAATAAAACATATCTTGGATAAGAAGCAGACAACAAAACAAGGACCGGAATGCTTTTACATACTTAAATAGGTTCCTTGAGTACAACTTGTGATAATGCAATATGAAAGGTCAAGCATTCTTCACAGGTATTAGATACTAAGGCATTAAATTGTTTCTATATAGTCAATACATCCGCTGTATTTGTATACCGTATGAGACGATAACAGACAATTGAAGCTGCATATGGAAACACTTTTGCCTTCTTAGCAGTTCCATTGCACCACTGCAACTCAACCAACCTAGCTCCTTGATGATCATGTAATGGAGCATGGAATGAGATTTACTAATACTAAGTTTCAATTACCAATCTAGATTATGACATACTGTGCTATATCTATGGAACAACAAAGCCATGTTATGCTACATTAATTTGATGAACCATGGCACAGACCAATATTATTCAACAAAGGTGTGAATTGGTTGAAGCCCAGCCAAACCATTTTCTCTCTATTAGATGATGGAATCTACTTCACTCCAAAATCCTTCCAAATTCATTTTGCACTGAATCTGAGGTTGATGATGCATTTGAGGGTGACAAGTGAGGAGGAGGAAAAGAAGAAGGGAAAGAGGAAGACAGACAAACACAAAGATGAAATTGGAGGAGGAAGGAAGCAAACAAGGTGAGAAAATAGGACCTGTTTTTCTTTCTTTTGAGGTTTTCTTTTTTACTCTAATATTGAAAAAAAAAATTGTTATCTTATGGATCCACTGCAGGAACACAGGTGTAGGGATGTAATGAATCAAAGAAATCTTGTGGTGCTTTTTGGAAAACATGGTTCTTTTCCAGAACACATTGATGTTGAAAACAAGCCACGGAAGCTTGTCTATTAGGGTTCACATTTTTAACATGCTGTTGAATGAGGTTGCATCTATGCATGCCTTAAACAAATTGTTATCATCAAATTAATAGTAGAACCTTTTTTTGGTAAGCAATTGTGGGACCTATTTTTACATTACAAACATATACTTTTGTATAAGTTTTGCATCCACAAAGAATTGTGTACAGCATGTTACTTACATTGTTACAGAATTCCTTAAACCATCTGGCATCTGTTGGACAGAGGATAGAGCATCACCTGTAACATGGAAGCATGGTCAGGCTTCTGTTGTAAAAATCCAATTTTTATCATGGCCTATAAGTCATACCTTCTCTACATAACACAGAAACAGTGGAAGTTGGTGGCTCCACTAGATCTTCCCAGTCCAGTGTGTTGATGTCATGAAGACTAAACTCTTGATTCCGAAGCTCATTATACTTGTCAGACAGAGATATACCAGAACCTGAAACAGAAGAAAAATTTGAAGAAATGTAATATAAACCAAGATGCGCTGTGCGACAGCGACATGAAAGCATTATCAGGGTGAATTAACAAACATAAGTGCATCAAGCACCACGCCAGGACCAACGATATATGTTTGGCTTTTTTTTTTTCTTTTGTAATAATATCAGGCACATCTAGCGTCAAAAAATAAAACACTTTAAAAATTGAGCTTGAAGTAAAAGTAGGGATGAACAGAGATTCTTCAAACAAGTTATGAGCTACTTTATCTCGACAGAGAGAGAATATTATAACAGGTTGAGCAGATATACTCATCAAAGACCAACAGGGGTTTGCCTTACCAGTGTTGATTGCACGATCCTCCCTCGAGTTGATTTCTTCTGACATAACTGCAGATCCAGACAGCTCTGAACGAGCTGAACCAGAAGAAATCATTGGTGTTGATGGAGAACCATGATGCATCCTGTTTGTCAAGGATGAAGCATCTGTACATTCCACCAGTGTTGGTGGGTTCTGAAAGGCATTTTCCAGACAACACATATAAATCAGAGGTGCAACATGTAAAACAAGGCAGTTTTGTATTTTAACTTTCACAGCCACATCAGGTTGGAAAGATATCATCCAGAATCCAGAAAGTCATTTCATTGCAAGGCAATCAACAGATCAAGATAAAACTAGTAGAAAATTTTCAAAAAAAATGGTGAAAATGGAAAACCTTTATCAACCAAATCCAAGGACAATACAAATTTTATAGCCGTAAAGAAGTAATCCTACACAATTTAGCAAGAACGTGTGACAATCTGTGATCCAAGATTATAATAAGAAATTTCATGCACTATATTATACATATTGGGAAGCTCACAACTTAGCTAAGACTTGTTCTGATCTGAAATCCAGGATGGTAATAGCCTCATAAAAACTTAAGGAACCAAATTGAGAATGTAGAAGAGACAAAGCATGTGAATCATGCTTCCAATTATTGGGCAAACTGATTAACTTCACTTGATCGTGTGGGAACTTCACAGTTGTAACAAATGAAGATTTTCAAGAGGGAGCTGTATAAACTTTATGCTGTCATATCATGATCAATACATCCCAAGCAAATGACCAAAATAACATGGCATGCACCAAATTTTGATGCAGCACAATATATACATAAACAAATCCATAATGGGGACGGCAAAACATAAATGTAAGACCATGTTTTGCAACCAAGGAAAAAAGTAACTAAGTGAAGAATAAAAGATTTTGAGGGGAAGAAAGCTTACATAGAAAAAAAAATTAAAAGCGTATTCTAAGAATCCAGCAACAACTGGAGAAAAAACTATTTATTCCCAAGTAAACAGCTACCAGACAACTGCAAGGAAAGAAGATTCTTAAACAATAAGTTTAAGCCTTTAGAAGTTTATTTTTGGCGTGCGCACTCTCTCTCTCTCTCTCTCTCAAATAATCATTAACATCAGATCTGCCAAATACTATCACAAATGCTATATCAAAATGCTAAACAAAAACCATAAAATGTCATAATAGCTGAAGGGCCTAAAGAGCTTCTATGATTTCAAAAGGCTTAACTTACGTTCTTGCATACGAAACCTCATCACAAGAAGAACTTGACCACAAGTCTGGATATTAGCCACTAATAATCAGATATAACGGATGCCAGAGCACTATTTTCATTTATCATGTTGATAGGAGTTTAATGGTGGTTTATGTTGTTCTTTTAAAAAACTTGTAATTTTGACTGGTCCTTTGGATTTCAATGTCAGGGTTGGTTATATTTAGTTTATGTATAGTATCTGAACGTCTGAAAGTCCTATGTTATAAGTTCGATAAGTTTCTGGACAATACAACTAAGTACTAACATTTTGAAACTTTTTTTATGTCTTTCATCCCCAGGGTTTCGTGCAAGTTTTTATGACAGTTTTATGCCTTTCATCCCCAAGATTTTGTGCTAGATTCAATATTAAGTTCTTTAACTTTTTTCCCTTCTTCTTTTAAATGCCACTGGGGCTCATCAAATTTCTTTGAAATATATTCTTTACATGTCACCTTAGGAGAAGGTGGTCCTACCAACATCTAGCACTCTTAAAGCTACTGTGAGGAATCCAGAAGCGCATATATAAGGAACACCTCAAGTTGTAATTTACATTTCTCGTTGAACATGGGACCTTTTTCTTTTTTCTTTCATGATGGCACTGCACGCAATAAAACAACATCCACTTGTCTGCAAGTTACAAGATAAAAAATATAGAACAAAGAAGAGGCCAAACCGCCAAATGTTTAAACACAAAAAGGATAAGGGAAAGGGTAAGGTGTCATATCTTGGCAAAGCACATACTACGTGGATTATACTTTATATAAAACATATGTGAAAAAAAAAAAAAAACATGGGAAAAAGAGGTAGAGGATAATTTGTATCTTGATTTAGTTAATATGCTGAACTTTGGTACTAAAAATCTTAATATGCTTTAAAACTAAATGCGCATGTATCCTAGAGTGGTCTGACTTGTTTGTATTTTACTAAGCTTTAAAATCTGCATAAAGACCAAGATATATAATAATGGATCCTACCATGTTAAACTTGATATAAAATACCGTACATAATATTGCAAAAAATCAAGCCATTCCTTCCATTGGAATTATTATAACCCAAGCTTGTCAGTCCACATCTCATATGAGGCATAGAATAAGGCCACAAGGCATGGACTTTAAGTTATGTACCCAACCTCGACCTTTTTCTGTGTTTCTAAAGAACCTCACCTTGTAGCATAAGGCAATCTAGCATCATTAATGCAGAATTACTTGAGCAAATACTTTCTTGTTAAAGGTTGAAAGAGTTTCAATTTTTTTCCAAAAAAGAAAAGAAAAGAAATTACAGTACTCTTTAGTCATAAGATTCAGGTCCACAAAATAAACTACATGCTACAAAGAATTTCATCTACCTATTAAGGGAAACTCTTGTTGTTAGATGACTTTTTATTCACACATAAAAATGCTTAATGCAAAGAATTATAATAGATCTTTGACAGGATACAAAGAAAGAAACCTCTGAAGTTTGACGATAATGTACAAGAACTATGCGCTCCAAATTCCTGAATAAGAAACAGTTATAGTATCATTTCAGTTGGCAACTTTACAGGATATCAACATAATTTGAATATAGTATAAATTGGACATCAACAATAACAAAATGTTGGAACTACTCATAATCAACTTCAAATAAACCTGTTGGGCGCAGCACCAGATGTAATCTCATTCAGCAGTCTATTTCATAGAACTAGAAAGAAATAGTCATAAAATAACAAAACTAGATATCATAATTACAAAACTTATAAGAATTTTTTTAAAAAAAATAAAACTAAAAAGGCACAATATGAACCAACATGCACCTAGGCCCTTTAAGCATGGATCCAGATTCAACTGATGCCCGCCCTAAATTTCCCAACAATGCATTTAGATGAAAGCCCGGCGATCATCCACTTTACAGGGAAGTCAAGTGTTCTTCAAATGTTGATCCAGTCAATGCTAAGCCACATGCAAGGCATCCCCTACATCGATATTTGGAAACTCGGTTTTGGTTTTGGCCAACTCCCATAAGTTTAGGTTTCAGTGGCTTTGGAATTTTTGCTGCATGTTCTAGGGCCTCAGTCAGAAAATAAGAAAAACAGAAACAAAGAAGACCAAGAAACATCATCACACAACATTTTAGAGTATATTTTGTTGTCTAGGTCCTCTATTTTGTAGTTTTGACAACTTTGAGGTTAATATTGCATATAAGTGAAATTAAATATACTGGTGTTTTCTACTGTGAACATGTATAAACAAAAATATATTTTATCTTTTGGACTTTAGTTGTTCTAAAGTAACTCATGGATATATTAAATTTGGCATTTTAATATTTTTGTGGTTAAATGGGTACCTAGTCATACACATTCAGTTATAGAATGCCATATTCATTTTATACAAAAATGAAGTTTTGTGAAATGTCTTGCATCTAGTTGTTCAGATTAGTCCTTGTAAATTATTGCAACAAGGGTTTTCTCTAAGACCTCAGCCTCTCAAGGGTTAAATTTATTATTTATTATTCTATATCCTCTTTTAACTTGTGGAAGGAAAAAATTTAGAAATATATATATATATACACACCAAATAACCTACATAATTAAATAAAGAAAGAAACAAACCCAATATGAACATAAACACCAAATAAACCTTAAAAGAAGACATGTATGGCAACTTTTGATCATGTTCTTTTTTGGCCAAAATTAACTGAGAGCACTGAAATTAGGCCAAAATTTACTGGAACTATCAAACCTAACACTAACCTAAAATTGGAGGTTAATTTTGGTTTGGTCTCAACTAAAACAGGTCAATTTTTGCTGAAATTAAAGTCTTGCTCCATATGGCATGTTTATGCCTAAGTACAAAGCACCAAGCTCCCTTCTTGTAACATCATCAGTCCATGGTTCAAGTGTTTTGCAAACACATCATGACATGGAATGGTACCAAGATTTGGTAAAGAATGCTGAACATAAGGTGACCACATGAAAAAGAATCTGGATCATTGTTTCAACAGCAGGAAATGCAGCTGCATATGCAAATGTAATCCCCCAACCATAACACATTCCTATGTGCAATTACCATATGCGTTCGCAGTGCATGTGGGCCAAACAGGCAGCCCACTTAACATATGCAATCCCACTTAGCATATGCAAATCCTACATAGCATTATGTGGATGCATATATGCCCCGCTCCTATGCAAGCTCATGCAAGCAATTTGTATTCAGTCAACTGGGGCCGAGAAGCAAGTTATGGCTAAGCTTGATATGTATATTACTAATGATGTTAAAGTTGTTAAAAATGTTTTAGTTATTGCTATTGGGTATTAAGTAGTAAGTAGCAATTGTTAGTTGTTATTATTATTAATGTTGCAATCATTATTATTACATTTATTATCTTTTGATGTACATTATTTAGTTTACGATCTTAAAAAATAGCAATGACACTCACTTTGGCACAACCTCCATATTAATGGATTAATGCCTCAAAGAGGAAGTTGCAACTCACTCTCCCTATGCCTCGAAGAGAAGTAGCCACTCGCCCAGACAGACCATAACCTGAAGGAACGTGTATGCTCTTCATGTCTGAATGTTAATATAACTTAGGCAAACAGGCTAAGGATGATAACTTAAGGCGTAGGCCTGGTTAACCTAGCCAATTGGGTGATGCACACAAATCATTACAGATTACATGCTCATTCCTAATTTGCAGACTGTCATGTATCAAGTGCAAAATTATATAATTTTGATAACAACATCCTAAATCCTAATGGAACTACAAATCCACTTCCCTCCCCTCCTCACATTTTAAGGTAACAAATCTCTTCTGTATTCCTGTTCTCAACCTGATTCTCTTCCCTTTGTGCATCCCTCCAAGTCCTCCCTGCCTTCCATGTATTTCTCCATCTCCCTTCACTCTTAATGGCCTAGGTAGTGAAGTTAGTATGCGTTACTTTCCAAGGTAATGGCAAGCTCTCTTTCCTACATGTACAAGCCTATTTTTCCTGCATCTGTGGGGCCCAACAAAAGGAGAGGAAAAGGTCTTCTCCATTTAGGGGGCTTATGATTTTATAACAGGTAAAAAGAAACAGGTTTCAAGAATATGATAAGCTTCATGTTATATTTTTTAATTAGGTTGAATAGCAAGTGGAACTTTACAATGGAAAACATGTAGTCCATGTTACAAAATACTTGAGAGTGAGAAAGGTTTTGTGACATTTGTCTCCAACCATTTGGATCAAATTTTGTCTGGCATTTAGGATTTTACAACAGTGACTTTTTGACAAGGCATTCAGAAATTATAGATCAGTTTTCACACCCACACTGTGAAGTTTTTGAGACTTTGAGTCTTCAGCACCATATTGTGTCCAAGTGTTTAACAATCTAGAATTCCTCAAAGCGAAGTTCATTGGTAACATGGTTGAAATTTCTGAGCCCCAGCTTCGTTATAGATTGCTTTATTGGTTTGTAGAAGGTGTTGATCAAGGGCAAAGGATCCTAGCTTCGGCACGTGACCGTGTTTAATTCCAAATGGAAAGACAACGAAAGTTCAACAACATGCACTCATCTTGTCCTTGTATACCCACAGCTTATGTTCAATATGAAGTTATTAAACCCAAAATAAACTTTAAAAGGATAAGCATGAAAAGCTACGCACTTATCAAGCAGCCAGTAACACCTACGGTAGAAGTTAGGATCATCGTCACTGCGAGCATAATAAACATGGATCCTTTCTTCATTCCCAATCTGTAACAAAAATGAGAAGAATATCTCAATGATTGTCTCTTTGTAAACCAGATGTTGAAATTGGCAAAGTTACACCACTGATCAAGCCAAAGATAAGATTATGTTATACAAACTAAAATGACAGAACCCAAGGTGATTTGAATTAATACAACAAAATATAATAGTTTATGCATCTGAGTTTCTTGTTCCGTAATACATGAATGATGCAACACTACCCAGGTAGGGAAAGATGATGGCAACACAAATTAACAGGGCATATGACAGAAAGAATTGGTAAGTGAAATAAGAAGAAATTATGCACACAACAACTGAATGAAAAAAAGCAAGCTATCACTGAAAAACAAAAAGTTAAAACTTAAAAGGCTGCAGGAACCACAATAAGCAATAGATAAAAACAAGAAAAAAGATAAAATCTCAAGGTTATCTGTTGAACTACGCCTTCTCCAGTTGATAATTATGCATCCTAATTAAACTAGTTGCTGGCTAATTAACGTTGCAGTGTTTCCAGGCAAACTTTCAGCACTAGCAGTCCTACAACCCAGACTAATTAATACCTCAAAAAACATATATTCTCATCATCTCATGTATATAATTAAGTTTTGTATCAATTTTGAATCAAACAATTCAAGAGCCCAATGGTATCTGAATTTGCTGGCTAATCCAACAACAAAATTGGTGCAGTCAATTCCTGAATATATATGTACACGCACTACACATATATATGTAGAATGAAGGTGGTAGGTGTCTAATCTCATTCCTATGTTACACACAAGATGTGACTATAATACTATGATCACAGGACATAAGGCTTAAAGCACTGGATGTCCTGCCAGAATTGACCATATCAAGAAAATACATTGTATATACCAAGAGCTGTCATGCATTGGGACACAAAAAGTGCAAGTCATTGAAAGTTGTATGCTTATTTTTACTTGTTTCATAGTCGAGCAGTTTTGAATGAAACTCAGATCAGGCTGGGTCAGGTTCTAATTGGGTTCAGAAAGAGGTGCTAGAGGAAAACTAGCAACCCAAACCCAACATGTTTATTAAGCAGGTCAGGATTTCAAACCTGAACCCATACCATTTAATAAACATGTGACCCAACTTGAACCTCATAACCTGTCTAATAAGCAGGTTGGGTCAAGTCAGGTTTACAGTAACCCCTCAACCCAATTTGACACAGATAATTGGTTGTAAACAGGTGTAAACACCTCATAAATGAGTTATAAACAGGCCGACCTGCCTTAACTGGATTATAAAACAAATCTAAATAGGTTAACCAGGTTAGAAGTCTACACCTGAATCTGACCAAATTAATATATGAGTTTAGTCAAGTCAATCTATTTATGACCCAATATCATGTACGTCGAACCTATCACAGGTCGGTTCATGTCGGGTTGGCAGGTTGGGTCATCATCTACCACCCCTAAAACCTACCTTGGTTTCTCTATAGTATTTAAGGTAGTATCTATTGAACTCATCTAAGATAAAGGACATTTGCTCTACTCTCTTTTGGATTTCACGGTTGCTTTCTCACCCAAGGTTCTATGTTTTTCTGGCAAAAGATAGACCTCTTGTCTACTTAATGATGTTGGCTAAACCAATAATCCCATTACCAATATGTCCACAAAACTTCTCCCAAAATGTCATATTCTACTAGTGGTGGGCCACTTGTCAGCCACATTTGGTCTCACCAGTTTGTGAATGGTCTCTTTAAAATAAAATCTCTTCCTTTGGACATCTACTCATGTTGGACATTTGATAAGCCACCATCTTAATCCTCATATTGTAGGACTAAATTATTGTGTGCCTCACCCATGTCAATCATGATGCCATCTAGTGTCAATCATGTGCCTAATCACATTCTCAGGCTTATTTCAAAAAAACTAAGCATGTGTACTTTTTTGACATAGACCACCATAAGTTGATATATGATAACATGGATGGATGGACCATACTTGAATTGGCCCAATATGGTACATGTCCAGGTTTTTCAGTTTCAATACCAAGCGCTATACTGGTAGCTTACTTGTATGGGCCAAGTTAGTATGATACACTCCTGTACTGACACAGTATATGTTGCTAAGTAAGATAACTGCTATACCATATGTTGGTACAGTATCATATCGAGCCATGTACCACATCAGTACCTTATCGGGTCAGTACTGTATAACTGATGCCGAGCCATAGAGCTCGGTACAGAAAATCTTGGTACATACCATATGGCATGGACTAATATGTACTGGCACCCAAATCCTAGCAATTAGTTCACTATGAAAAACCTTATGCATTTTTCAATACCTTCAAGAACCATTACTCGGTCACTCCATTTCAGTTGCCCTTACATGGAATTTTAGGATGCATTTGATATTCATCAGTCAGTGCTACGATCACTTTATGCACCATCACAAAATTTCATCATCACAGGCCTTTCTCTTGAAAGAGAGAAACGATGATTTGACGACTTCAGCATCAAAGCCTAGAATCATGTAATGGCTCATATTGCAACAAGAACTAGTTTGCTACTTGGATTATTCACTCTAACATAAGTTACTGGAGCAGCACAGTTTTGTCAGTCTGCCATTTTATTTGACACTTCTTATGAACTAATCATAAGCTTTGATATAAAGATTAGCAAGAGTGTTTTCATGTATTGCCACATATATTGATGATTTATTTGGCAGAAGTTTAACCATGGTTGTTAGATTAAATGAATCATATTACAGATATTTTTAATAAAATGCAAATTATTGGTGCTCAACACAAAAATACTACATGAGGGCGCTCTTATTTATTTAGTTGGATATAGAATATTTCCTCTATGAGTTGATTTTTTTGCA